>NC_058405.1:10760772-10864140 GCF_002201575.2 Neomonachus schauinslandi
TTTATTTATTTATTTATTTATTTATTTATTTATTTATTTATTTATTTATTTATTTATTTATTTATTTATGAGATTGAGACAGAGAGAGCGACATGGAGCATGAGCAGGGAGGAGAGGGAGGAGCAGGCTCCATCCCAGGACCCCGGGATCATGACCTGAGCCGAAGGCAGATGCTTGACCAACTGAGCCACCCAGGAGCCCCACAATTTCTCTTTTAAACAAATAATTTAAAATACTTGTTTCATGGGAGTGAGGACTAACAAGAGAAATTTATAAAGTAATTTTTTAAATTTTTTTAAAGATTTTTATTTATTTGACAGAGACACAGCGAGAGAGGGAACACAAGCAGGGGGAGTGGGAGAGGGAGAAGCAGGCTTCCCACGGAGCAGGGAGCCCGATGCGGGGCTCAATCCCAGGACCCTGGGATCATGACCTGAGCCGAAGGCAGACGCTTAATGACTGAGCCACCCAGGCACCCCATAATAAGAGAAATTTAATTAGTTCATTTATGGTGGGCAGGAGAGAACCTTTTTAAGAGGGGACTGAATCTGCTACATACCAAGAACAACCATTTGAAATTCTAAGCTATTACAAAAGACAAGGTCCCAAGTATTAGTTGTTGCAAGTCCTTAAACTGTTGTATTGCTCTCCTTATGGTAGTTCAGGCAGCTAAATAAAGTAGAATAACTCTTACTCTTGGGGCATCGTGTCCTCACATTTTCATTCAGATTTAAGACATCTGTTTTTCTTTGACTTAGAATCATGCAGCTCCAAAAAAAAAACAACAACAACAGGTGACTGTGTAACTCCCGTAGCCTAGGACTCTTGCTTCTAGATTTGGGGTCCTTGCCGACTGAGTTCTGACGGTGGTATTCACGTGTATTTTCTTTTCTCTGCCTTCGTGTTTCTCTGGTTCCTGCATTGCTTGATTTCCCCCCAAACAGGCTGGTGTTTGAGAACGGCCACGTTTGACGTCTTTCGTTCGGCAGGGGTAAGCATGGCCTGGCTGGCCCCGACTTTTGGAACGGGAGCCTGCTGCTCCTTGTGTCTCGCTGGCAGAGGGAGTCGGGGCCACCTGTCGGGGTGGCATGGTTCCCACACACAACACGGCATGCCAGTTTCGAGGCAGTAGGGATGCCAGGCATTGAGCGGTGAACAGGGTAGCTCGTACAATGTGATGCTTTTTCTGAAAGAAGATCTTCTCCCCCAGATAATAGTGCCAAATCCAAGGCACACGCTTCATTAAATTGATCACATCTGTTGGCACTTGTGGGTGTTAGCACTGACAAGTGTGTTTCTGTTCGTGCATTTTGGGGTGGGTTTTTTTTTCCCCCTCTACTCCCTCCACTCGATTAGCCTTTGCCTCCATTTATCTACGTGGTCGTATTGTCTTAGATGCTGCAGGCATATAGTGAAACAAGGAAAACATTTTCTAAGCCAGTTTATTAAGTTCTGGATCATAAACTGTTGATGTTTGCTAACGCTGCATAATTATCCTGGAGCAGGCGGTCTTACGTGATGAGACATGTCACATGGTGTAAGAATGGTTCTTTTCTTCTTCCCCTGGGTCACTGGTGATTACAATTTAGCAGACTGGATGCAGATGAGACCGAGAACTCTGGGTACATGCAACATCCCGAGATGCTTGCGTGTCGCTACATCCCAGTTAGAATTCCCTACTTGGGGAAGGTTTTTTTGAATAAAAATATTCATAAGTGCACATGCACCAGAGGTGACATCTGGCTCTCAGGATTTATTGTTACTGTTTCTAACAGCTCTAAATTTAAAATTAACAATCAATTTTGGCTGTACCTTTTCATTATTCCTTATGTAATTTTAAGAAATTTAATTCCAGTATAATTGACATACAGTGTTATATTAGGGTTATGTCATTTTTTTGTTAAATTTTTTTTTTTTTAAAGATTTTTTTTCATCTCCTCACGATGGAGATTTTTTCCATCGTGAGGAGATTTCAAGACATTAAATTAATGTCAAATGAAAAGATGTGACTTCTGGCTGTATTTGTTCACATGGAGCACATTATTAACTTTTTGGTATATAAATTACATATCATAATTGCATAAGAAATATGGTGATATAATAAGACTTCTGGTAGACATAGAAATGAAACTGTTGACTCCCCAAATCTTTGTTGAGTGCCAACTGTATCGCAGGTGGCCTATCATTATCTATTTCAGCTGTACTGTTAAAATGCCCAAACTTGGAAATAAAAGAATGGCTTGCATTAGTTACTAAATAAGAGTGTACTCACAAAAATGCAAAGTCCAAATTCATCTAGATAGGCTGTATCTTGGCAACTATTAGCATTGGTCACCTTGACAAATCAAGACTCAAAAAAAACTTTAATCTGGAGAATTACACAGGTAAAAACTATGCTAGCGCAGGTCATATTACCAGAAGTCTACTAGGCTGGGCTCAGAACCAGTTTCCCCGTTGAGTATTTAATTTTTACAAGGCCTTTCTTGACCATCCCTGTACTGGAAATACTGTCGGTGCTATTATGTACATTGGCCTTGATTTATCATGCACATGCATACCACACATTTGTAAAGAGGACCCCTTTGATTTATATGAAATCATTGAAAAACAGTTAAATTAAGCTTTCCTGTTTGAATTCTGGAAAAAGTGAAGTGTTTGTGTGTGCCTAATCTTACGACTCCCAGCAATGTCAAGTGGCTAATCTGGTAGGAGTTGCAGGAGAAAGATTTAAACAGGCAAACTCACTTCATATTTTCTGAGCTCTCGAAGGCTTAGAATACAAACAAAGCCACATGCAGATCATTTCATCTGTGAACTGGGTCTCTGAGCACATGGTATAGACAGTAAGAAAAACAGCATGAGCCATGCATGTAATTTTTTTTTTTTTAGATTTTTATTTATTTATTTGACAGAGAGACACAGCGAGAGAGGGAACCCAAGCAGGGGGAGTGGGAGAGGGAGAAGCAGGCTCCCCGCTGAGCAGAGAGCCCGATGTGGGGCTTGATCCCAGAACCCTGGGACCATGACCCGAGCCGAAGGCAGATGCCCAATGACTGAGCCACCCAGGTGCCCCCATGCATGTAATTTTTAAATGTCTAGTAGCCACATTATAAAAAGACACAGGTTAGATGAATTTTAACTACACTTTTAGCCAAGTATATCAAAAATATGATAATTTCAATATGTAATAATCAGTATAAAAATTATGAAATATTTTATATTCCTTTTTTTCATACTGAGTCTTCCAAATCAGGTATGTATTTTATTACTTACAACACATCTCACTAGGGACTAGATAGATTTCAGGCGCTCATCAGCTAGAATGCCTACTCCTCTGGACAGTGGTGGAATCGAATTCGGTTTTCTGAATGTGAGGCCATCACTGGGTTTTGTAACTGACGACTGAAATTTTGCCTTTGATCAGAAATTGCCACTGTTGAGAAGTGGCATAATATTTAATCATCACTGTAACTGAAGAAATTTCTTCAGCGAAGAAATACTCGCTCGCACACGTCTTTTACCAGACATGTCTGCACAAAGTCAAAAGTATAAGAGATAATTACAGAGTGGTACTCTTCCAAAAGAATCATGATAGAGGATTTGAGAGGTGTGGGGTGTCCAGGTCCCTTGCTGAAATTTGGGATTTGAGAAGTGTGATGAAATTATGGGGTGAGCTTAGGGAGAAGATTATCAGTAAATCTGAAAGCTGTGTTTTCTATATAAGTTATTTTTCTGTATTCAGTGAAATCTCTGATTTAGCCATCTAAGGAGAAAACCATTTTAAATTTCAGGCAAGTGGAACATGAGCCCATTACTTCCACATTTCTGTACTAATTTAACTTTGTGTTAATGGAGTGCTTCAAGAGCCGTCCTTTGGGTGTTTTAATGGAGGGCCTGGGGTTTTTTTTCCTATCCAAAGCCACTGGTCCATGGTGGGGGGAAATTCATCCAGGTTACACAGTCAAGTAAAATACAAGCTAATTCAGTTTTTCTAGGAGGGAATGTAAAATGATTAAGGGACCTTCTTTCTTAAATTTTTTTTTTAAAGTAAGTTCCGTACCCAATGTGGGGCTTGAACTCACAACCCCGAGATCAAGAGTTGCATGCTCTACGACTGAGCCAGGCAGGCGCCCCAAGGGACCTTCTTTACATGTTAAGAACAGGGAGCATTATATTGGGAAGTCCTGTTACGTTTCATGAAGAGTTCCAAGCACAGATTGTGGGAACCAGGAAGCTTAGAAAAACCCAATCCAGGCAGTAGGGGAGAGGTCCATCTGGTTCCTAGTGAATCACCACACCTAATGCTTCGTGGACGTGGAAGGGGCAGGCAGAGGCTGGGGCCCACAGCACATCTCCCACTCTGGCCTGGAGTAGATCCTGTTGTGAGGGGCCTCCCTGAGGGACATGGGAGCCGGGCTGGGGGTCATTTACTCCCTTTATCTGTGGAGGAAACCCCCCCCCCCGGTAGTACATGAGTTCATTTATAAGTAAAGGTACCTATTTACCAACCAACTGCTAACATGAGAAAATCCTGAGAGTGGTTTGATACAGACTCAGGAAGACGTGTGATGGGAGAAACGCTCAATGGACCCTATGTCCACCAGCATGGAGAGGACAAGCCTTAAGGGTGGCATCTGCCATCCATCTCCGTCACATGTCAGAAGGCATTGTGAGCTGTGGTCACCTCCATTCAGCCAGCTGGACCCCTGGGCTGTGCGGCGAAACTTGCGAGGCCTTTCCTAAAACCATCATTCAAAAGGAGCTAACCAGGGTGTTAGCTTTAGGGTTATTTTGGCCATGATTTTATGTAAAAGCTTTGGTGTCTAGGATGGCATCTGCTTTGATGCTGTTTGCTGATGATCACTAGCAAATCCCCCCCAAAAATAGTAAGTTCCCATAAATATGTAAACACTCAAATACACATTAGTTTAAGGGGGTTGGTTCTTTTGGCTCGTAATTGTATTCTTTCGGTTTCACATCCATGGAATGTCATTAATTTCTGCAAGTGAAATGACCCTTCGCTGGCTTGATGAGACTCTATACTCCTCTAGAATGGTTTTCGGTAATGAGAAGTTGGCTTCCAGGCACGGTGCCTCCTGAATGATTGGAAAGGTGCTAGAGGAGAGCAGAGCCAAGACCTGACATCGAGGGAGGCAGGTGTGGGCTCACCCTAAGAAAAAATATTCCAACAACCCACAGTTTCCAACCGAAATGGGCTCTTGCAGAAAGTTAATCCCCATCCCTGAAGGTCTTGAAGTCAAGGCCATGTGGCTCCTGCTGGAAGCGTCTTGGAAAGGATGCCAACACTTCCAACACTTCCAACACTTCCATCACTTGTGCAAGGGAGATGGTCTGCACAATTTCTAAGAGGCACTGCTACTATTCCTGCATGGTGGCCCTACCATTTGTTAACTTATGGCCCCTTTCTGGCAGACAGCGGACGGCAATTTTATTCACCAACCACATGTTGCCTTTCCAGAGTCAGTCAGGTGTCATGGATTCCAAGAGCAGAAGTCTGAGCTGCTCCTACGAGCCACACATGGCCCCAGGGATGTGGCTGGGAGCAAGCTTCTTCTTTAGGGTGATGCTCTCCAACCTTTCGCGAGCATCAGAAGCACCTGGAAGCCTGGTTAAAAGGCCAAATGGGCTCCACCGTCGTGTTTCTGATTGCACAGGTGTGGGTGGCGCCTGAGACTCTGCATGACTAACAGGATCCAAGGGCAGGTGCACAGACCACCCATCGTCAGTACCACTGGTTCGGGGCAGTGGTCCCAACTGCAGGTGATTTCTGTCCCCCTCCTCCCAGGGACATTCGGCAAAGCCTGTGACATTTTTGGTTGTCACCACTGAGGGCTGGGAGTACTGCTGGCATCTAAGGGCTAGAAGCTAGAGATGCTGCCGAACAGGCACATAGTTTTAAAAGAAAAAAAGTAAAGGATACGTGAAAGGCTATACAATGCAAAGTAAGACTTTCTCCCTCCACTGCCCAAAATTTTCTTCTTAGAACTGTTCAGAAACTACTGTAGTTGGTTTCTTGTATGCTTTCCAGATATGATTTGCATTTACAAGAATGTTTATATAATTTTTAACACAAATGGCCAGGTAGTTCACTTTTCCCCTCTCAAATATACCAGTAGGTAGGTCATGTTGCTTCCATTTTATAGATGAGGTCATTGAGACCGTGAGTGTAAGTAATTTGCTCCGGGTCACATAGTAAACGGCAGAGCTAGAATGTGGAATTCAGTTTTCATCAGAACTGAACCAAGATGCATAGGCAAGCTAACGGTTTGGCTCTCCAAGCAGGTGCACTTTGCCCTATTTCAAACCGATGTCTTTTTTAAATGTTTGTTTACCGTCCGTGTGGATGAGGAGGTGAGGGCCTTCCAAAGGAAGAACAGAGATGAGCACCACATGTGGCCTTTCCTCTCCTTTCAAGCAGTTCAGCTCTGGCCCCCAAAGTGCAAATACCTCCCACGAAACAGTATGGAGCCCAACCCTCCCTTTCCAGAAGGCAGTTCAGGGACTTTTGGTGGTGACTTGAGCTTAGTCTCACCCCAGGCTTCGTACTACAGAGTTCACATCCGTAGGAATGTTTTGGCTTGAGTCCCCATGCAGGTCAGCAGCGCAGCCTGGCCTGCACCTTTCCCTGAACTCCTCTGTGGGCGGTCGTAGGGTTTCTCGGGGCCGCTCGGCCAATGCCATCCCCCCTGTGCCGGGAACAGCAGTCGCTACTGGGGTCAGCCTGTGACCAGATGCAGTGCTTACATTTGCAGGGGCAAGTCTTAGTACCGCTTGTCACAGTGGCCTCTTAAGTGCCTGGCAGGTTGGGACAAAGGAATTCGCCCCATTGCGAGCCTGCCGTGAGCTAGCTCTGTGCCCAGGGCTTCACTGAAATGCCTCCCAAAGGCTCTGGGCACCTGCCAGGGTCTGCCTTGAGGCTGGATGTGTATATCATTTAGAAGGTGCTGTCTAACCAGAAATGTGGAACGTAATACACTTGCCCACAGAGAAATGCTATCGGGAAACCAAACTCTTTTTAAACTGTGGCTATTTTAAGGTGCATGCTTAGAATTGTAGTTCCTGGTGCTAAGAAGCCTGAGCTGTATCGCATGGCTTTTACGTTTGTCATTTCTCTTAATCAGCAGGTAACAAGGAGGGAACACATTCTACGTTCTGGGTGTTGCTGAGTATCCTTCTGGGAGCAGTGGCCATGCTGTGCAAAGAGCAAGGGATCACCGTGCTGGTAAGACCCGAGATGCAGTCAGGCCTGCCCTTTCTTCCCCTGCGGTAGAGACGTCCTGGGCTGGCCCGGCCTGTTTCCCAGCGCCATTGCAAGCCTGTCATAGACCCTTCCGCCAGTTACTTGTGCTTTCAGTACATCTGATGTTGCATGGAAATGGGCTGTCTCAGTTGATGATCTTTAGCAAGCAGTGGGAAGTTCATACGTGGAATATAAGAAATCGTGCAGAAGATCATAGGGGAAGGGAGAGAGAACTGAATGGGAAGAAATCAGAGAGGGAGGCAGACCACAAGAGACTCTTGACTCTGGGAAGCAAACTGAGGGTTGCGGAAGGGAGGTGGGTGGGGGATGGGGCAGCCGGGTGATGGGTATTAAAGAGGGCACGCGATGTGATGAGCACGGGGTGTTATACGCAACTGATGAATTATTGAACACTACCTCTGAAACTAATGATATACTATATGTTGGCTAATTGAATTAAAAAAAAAAAAAAGAGTGATTAGCTCCTGGGGCGCCTGGGTGGCTCAGTCAGTTAAGTGTCGAACTCTTGGTTTTGGTTCGGGTCGTGATCTCAGGGTGGTGAGATTGAGCCCTGCGTTGGGCTCTGAGCTCAGTGAGGAATCTCCTTGAGATTCTCTCTCTCTCTCTGCTCCTCCCACTTGTGCGCTCTCGCTCTCTTTCTCTCTCTCTCTCCCATATATAAATCTTAAAAAAAAAAAAAAAGGCAGTGATTAGCTCTCACGGAGAGGTGCTGTAGAAAAAGAGGAAAGAACAATTTAAGTTTTCTGCGGTGCTCTCCTGTTTCGGCAGTTCTAAATACAACAGTGGGCTGACCCCATCCATGCTTCTGGTCCTGGTTAGAGAAGCATTGAGTGCATGTTGTGCTCAGCTTCGACTGGAAATATCAAAGAGGAAAGGAGGAGCCTCTGAAGAGTACAGATGTACACCTCCTATGTCTGATCAGAATTGAAGCCCCAGGGAGGGAGAGGCATTGAAATCCACTTTCCTTTTTTTCTTTCTAGCCAATTTTATGCTTGACTTTATTAGAGGAAAAATTAAGAAATTAGGGCTGTGATTAGGGGTAGAGAAATGGAAAACAAAGATATGGGATTTGAATGGCCCATATAGGAATACCTTGGGAAAGAGCAGATAAAGCTTTATGGGGTTTAATGTAACTCAAAGCAAAGATCCATGGTTTTATCAGGCTCAGTCTATAAGATTAAGATTAGATAGCTAAAAAATGGCATAGAAAGAATTATTGTGCAAAGATACTTGAAGTTCGTGAGGTTTTTTTTTTTTTTTTTTTTTTTTTTTTAAGTTCTAAGCCCATGTTTCTCAGTCTTGGCATTACTGACATTTGGGCTAGATCACTCTTTCTTATGGGAGGGCTGTCCTGTGCATCGTAGCATGTTAAGCAACATCCCTGGCCTCTACCCTCTAAATGCCAATAGGACTCCCTTGGTTGTGACAACTTAAAATGTCTCTAGACATTGTCAAGCATCCCCCACGTGGCAAAACCATCCACTGCTCTAAACCCTTGCTTCTCAAAGACCAGCAGCATCAACACCATCTGGGAGCTTATTGGAAATTTAGGACCTCCAACCCCACCCCCAGGCCTGTTGGGTCAAAATCTCCATTTAACAAGGTCCAAGGTGGCTCCCGTTAATGTTTGAAAAGCGCTAAAGAACTAGGTTGAATTTATGTAACTAAAGATATGGTAAAATTTAGCTATTTCCAAAAATGTGATTAGAATGTGGACATTTTGATAATGCATTTAAATGGGAAGTTGGAGAGTGCCAAACAGAAGTGATGACAAGATCCCCTCATGCCTTGGGGAGAAAAACAAATGGTATAAGACAGCAGCGGCTCAACAGGGAGCTTCTGCCTTCTAGAAAATGGTTTACACCCGGGCAGAAGTGGTCTGCTGTGACCCACTAAAATCCTGTATCGCCTGAGTTGATGAAATCAGAATTCTTTGACATAATTAACCCAGCACTGGCCTGTGTATTGGATAATTAATGGCTTCTAGCATTTATGGGAGAGGGTTAAGTAGGGATGTCATCCTTGCTCTGGAAGCCACCAGTTACCACTGGCTTCTGATGATTTCTGATCTTCTTCACCACAAAGCCTCACATTAAAAAGGTTAGGGTCATTTAGGGGGAACTTTAACCATATACACCATATGTATTGTGACCACATTATCTAGATGGGGCAGGGAGTTCCACAAGATGACGTTGCCTGCCGCGAGAGAAGGGAATCCAAGGCTCACCTAGCTGCCATCTTGGGAGTGTAGTTTCCAAAGTTGACCCAGTGGTGTCCATCCCAGCCAGCTGCAAGGCGACACCAAGAGGCGGGGAGTGCCCAGATTATAACCAAACCTCCAAAATGGTGCGTCATCACTTCTACCCACATTCTGGAGGCTGGAACTCAGTCATATGACCACTTGTAACTGCAGGACTGGCTGGGAAGTGCGGTCTGGCTGTGTGCCCAGCAAGAACTGAAAACCAGCAGACGGGCTAGGAGTCCGAACCTGAGAGATCTCTGAAGCCCTCTGAGAGATTATTTTGTATGTCATGCCCCTGCTGTTACTGCACTTGCTGAAATCGGCACGCACTTGGCGCTCTGGGGGTGCGATTAATTATTTACGTGGCTGGGTTGTCGAGTTTGATGGCTGCCTTTCTCTTCTGAGGCATAATTATGGTGCAGGTAACCCCTCTGTCACATCAACTAAGAGACTGTTCTATAGTAAAGGAAAAACAAGGGAAGAGGGACCTCTGCAAAACTTCTTCTGGGAACCCCAAATGTCCAGCCATCCTGAATCTTTAAATACTCTTCTAGGCAGACTCTGAAATTATGACCAAGAGGGATTTACTAGATAATAAATTTGAGATATTACCATGAGCTGATTTTATAGGAACAATAGTGGGGTGTCTGTTTTAGAGATGAAAACTCCTTCCGTGGGTGCCTGGGTGGCTCAGATGGTTAAGCGTCTGCCTTCAGCTCAGGTCATGATCTCAGGGTCCTGGGATTGAGTCCCGCATTGGGCTCCCTGCTCCTTGGGAGCCTGCTTCTCCCTCTGCCTCTCTCTCTCTCTCTCTCTGTCTCTCATGAATAAATAAATAAAATCTTTAAAAAAAAAAAAAACAACGAAAACTCCTTCCGTGATTATCTTATCCACTGCAGTTCTTGTCGAGATTCAGTAATAAAATTGTGAAGTATAATTGCTGCCTAATCAGAGCGAGGCTCTCCCGTTACTGATTGCCTTGCTTTGCTTCTTCAGGGTTTGAATGCAGTCTTTGACATCTTGGTGATAGGCAAATTAAATGTTCTGGAAATGGTCCAGAAGGTACTACATAAAGACAAGTCATTAGAGGTGAGTATAGACTTTTGTCTCCAGCCCAGACATGGAAAATGTCAAGTACCAGCTGATTTAAAATGCCATTTTCAAAATATTTCTTGCGGTTTTGAATCTTGAAGTAGCTGGCCCTTTTAAGCTACTGTGTCAGCGTAGTTTTGGCAGAATTGTTGCACGTTTGTACCTAGCTTGGCTGCACTTCTCTTTTGAAAATCTGCGCCATCAGGGGCTTGGCGTTGTCCTTTCAGAACTTTGGCGTGCTCAGGAATGGGGGCCTCCTCTTCAGAATGACCCTGCTGGCCTCGGGGGGCGCAGGGATGCTCTACGTGCGCTGGAAAATCATGGGCACCGGCCCGCCCGCGTTCACCGAGGTGGACAACCCCGCCTCCTTTGCCGACAGCATGTTGGTCAGGGTGAGTGCTGAGCCTGTCCCCCGCTGGATTGTCTTCTCTGCCCACCAAATCCCACCACCTTTGTCCTCCTCTTCTCGCTTCCCAACACGCCCACAAATCCCCCATCGGCGAAACACCTCCACATTTGTTTGCTCTCACTAAGGATATTCTAGGATGAGACCCGAGTTTTATTAGGGGATGGAGAGGGTGTAAGCCCTTTGTATTTCCATTCGAAACAAAATTAAAGAGCAATGGTTCTTTCAAACATCAGGTTCCCTGCTAGCCTCACTAAAGTGTCCCCTGACCCCATTACTTTTGTTGTAAAGAAAACTGATATAGCGGGATTAAGACAAAATACAACCACATCGGTTACATATCTTTAAACGTCCAGCAGTATCAAGATTCCCTTTATTGTAAAGGTTCGCTTTTTCTGAAGGCAAGGGTGTCAAGCCACAAAGTCTTAGCTGTGCATTTCATAGAGACAGAAATCAAAAGAAGGGAAAGCCCTGTTCTTAATATTGTCAGACACATAGGTGACCCCGGGCCTCAGATTTCCTGGGTCACAGACTTTGGGCATCACTAAGTAAATGGGACATACTTTGACCAGAAATATAACGGACGTATATAGCAGAGTCTGGTGGCTTCGCTGTATTTTTGTCTATTACAATCTGAACGCATTTAATAAATTGCAAACGATGGCCTCGTGTCCACTATCAAAATTGGCAGTATTTTATTTTATACAACTGCTCTCCGTGAATGGAAGCCTATGGATGCCTCAAAAGTGAAGCTTCAAGGTGTGTGTGTGTGTGTGTGTACTACATACACATGTAGAAGTTCTGTATCAAATGCATGTTTGTTTTCCTTTTGACTGACAGGCCATAAACTATAATTACTACTATTCACTGAACGCTTGGCTGCTGCTGTGTCCCTGGTGGCTGTGTTTTGATTGGTCAATGGGCTGTGTCCCCCTCATTAAGTCAGTCGGCGACTGGAGGGTAACTGCACCAGCCGCTCTCTGGTTGTGCCTAATTGGCCTAATATGCCAAGCCCTGTGTTCGGAAGACAGCCACAAAAGAAGGTAAGAGGCAGCACTGAATTTTAACTTCCACACGGGATCAAGTCAGAGCTTCTCGCTCAAGCCAGCACTGATCATTTTAACAGTTTGGCGGAAGTAGTGTCCAAGGACATTTATTTCCCGTACATATTGCCGGCGAGGATGAGTTCCGTCCCTTTGGAATCCATTGCCGGCTTCAGCTGGTGGGGAGTGGCCTTGGAGGAGGGGGACAGATGACTGCTCTCTCCCCTGCTCCCGCAGGCCCCATGGAGTAGCATCTTGAGATCCTTTTCGAGGCAGGTGGTAAAGAGTAATTTATGGTCAGAACAGAGAGTGTAATTGATGTGTGCCGTGCCCATTGTTTCACAATTCTCCTTCAGAAAGCCCTGGTGGATGCCCTAGCGAGTCCTTCTGTTGTTTCGTAGAAAATAAACTGCTGCCCCAAAGAGACCATTCTTTCTTGCCAAAAAAAACAAAAAAAGAAGAGAAAAAGAGGGTTATTGAGAAAATAATTGGGGAAAAGCAAATGTGTTTCATGAGAACGAAAACTATTTAAGGTGATTGATTCCCTTTAAGCGTAAGTGCTTATGGAATTAGATTAGTAATTTCTCAAAATAAATAAGGTTTTAAGTTTATCTATTACATTGGTTCATAATTCTAAAGGGCAACTAACTTTAGTCCCAGTTCGCTTATACACGTGCAATAGTATTTTTTAAAATATTTTATTGATTTATTTGAGAGAGAGACCACGCACGTGTGGGGGAGGGGAGAGCATGAGCAGGGGGACGGGTTGAGAGAGAAGCAGGCTTCCCTCTGAGCAGGGACCCCTAGGCAGGGCTCGATCCCAGGACCCCAGGATCACGACCTGAGCCAAAGGCAGACACTTAACTGACAAGGAGCCACCAAATTTGACCTGGCTTCTTAATTGTTCTTATGTCACGTGGAACACTGGACATGTTGCCTCGTTCCACAAGTGCTTTGTTGCTCAGCTTTCTTTTTGCTTGACTAACATTTGCGGTGATGTAGCTCCCAAAAATGATTTCGTTTATTGCAGATTTTATAAAGTTTATAAAGTCAAGTATTATTATTCCTGGTAAGGTTGGGGGGGGCGGGGGCGGGTTTTTTTCCCATGAAAACTATATTGCACTAATATACCCACTGATCTATTCAACGCTACATGGTTTAAGGTGGGGTTAGGAGTAGGCGAATTAATAAGACCTCACAAAATGTAATCATTCTAACCTTACTCATATGGACGGGACAACTTACAAGTCTTATCCCTGCATTTGGTGTTAGTGAGATTTTATGACTTACCCTAATACTGCCAGGCTAAGCCCTAGGCCCTACTGATGACATTTCTTTGCTACTGCTGATACCTTTCCTCAACTGATGACGTGAAAGAAAGGGGGCTTTTATCACTATTTTAATGTTGAGTAGGAATTTTTTTTTTAAAGGTCTGAAAATAGCCATTTCAATTACTTCTCATTTTCCAGGATCCTTACACTGGGCCTTGGATTTCTCATTATCCCATTTCTTCCTGCAAGTAACTTGTTCTTCCGAGTGGGCTTTGTGGTTGCAGAGAGAGTCCTCTACCTCCCCAGTGCTGGGTACTGCCTGCTGCTGACTTTCGGATTTGGAGCTCTCAGTAAACACACTAAGAAAAAGGTATTGGCCCAGAGTGGTGCCATTCATAACCAAGACGATTGGACAGATCTTCCTAATGACACCTACTGTATCTCTCTGTTCCTAAGAAATTGATTGCTGGTGTCGTACTGGGAATCTTATTCATAAACATACTGAGGTGCATGATTCGCAGTGGCGAGTGGCGGAATGAAGAAGAGCTTTTTCGAAGTGCCCTGTCTGTGTGTCCTCTCAATGCCAAGGTATGTTGGCTGCCATGTTTCTTTAGAAAGACTTCAGTTCAACAGCTGAGTAAGAGAAATGTTTACCTTCACATAGAATCTAGCATAAGACCATGACCAAATACTTGGTTTTTTTCTGTGGTTTTATTAATGATCTTGATAAAACTTACTACAATTCCACTTGGCCAAAATAATTCAAAAGAAATCATTACAACCAGACAATGTCAGTGAAACTTCGGATTACTTAGATGAAGTTTGGCTCGTCTTCAGTTGGTCCATGCAACCGCCCTTTGAAATGGTGGCAGGGCAGGGCGCCTGGGTGGGGCTCAGTTGGTTAAGCGACTGCCTTCGGCTCAGGTCATGATCCTGGAGTCCCGGGATCGAGTCCCGTGTCGGGCTCCCTGCTCAGCAGGGAGTCTGCTTCTCCCTCTGACCCTCCCCACTCTCATGCTCTATCTCATTCTCTCTCTCAAATAAATAAATAAAATCTTTAAAAAAAAAAAAGAAAGAAATGGTGGCAGGGCGGTAACCACACACATCCGACTGCGGCTGGGAGAGGGGCAGAGTCAGTCCATTCAGAGCACACCTCAGAACCTGTGTTCGGGTCACAGGATTAAGTCCTCCTCCAATCTGTAACTTGAAGATGACACCACTTACGAATGGGCAGCGCTTTGGTTCAGGAAGTTTAAATTATGCCGTCTGGTGTTTCGTAGTACACATTGCTCTCACCTGTGGTTTCTCGGCTTGCGATTCCTTTCATCAGATTAGGTAAAAATAAACGTATAGACTTCAAAATTGGCAATGTTTTCATTGAAGCCGTCCGGTAGGAATTTGTGTCACTTGTATTCTCGATGAATCCAATCTCTTCATTTAACCCACTGTGCCTTTTGGGGCAAAATTAAACTGTTTTGAACTTTCAGTGCCCTTATCTATAGAAGGGAGATAACGTCTGTCTCTCGGGCTTATTGTGAGGCCTTAAAGAAAGATGGCGTCCAAAGATCCCTAATATGGTAGTTAGAACATAGTAGGTGCTCAAGAAATGTTAGCTTTCTGGGGCTCATTTTGGTTTTGGTTTTCTTGTTAAATGGCAAGAAGAGAATTCTACTTGCTCAAAATAGGAGGCCAAGGGGTTTGGTTAGAAGAATTTTCTATTGGTATAGATTACTGCTAAATAATGATATATTCTCTCTCAGGTCATCAGAATAGGAGTTCCTAGGATGCTTCAATGTGATCCTCTAGGGGGAGAAAAAGAGCTCTCTGGAGTTCTCTCTCATTTCCATATCCTATATTTAAGAGAAAGAAGTGATTTCAGGCAAAATTATTTGAATAAATCTAATGAATAGTTGGCATCTTATTGTGATCCTGAAGTAAAGAATAGTATAAAAAGTGCTAACTCCTTGTTTGTCTTTTTCTTGGATTAAAAAAAAAAAAAGATCTTGTTCATGTTTTATAGTTAAGAGACTTAGATAAAAGAGTGAATTACTTCAAGCTTTGATTCTTAGTTTGATTTGCTGACCTATCCATTTATTTTATGCTACTAAAAATAAATTGCCTGCGATTTAATTTCATAAATGTTAATAGATCTGCTTTATTTTTGCTTTTCTGTTTGAATAGCAGTAATTATCCCTTCTATTTATATAGTGCTTTCCCACAAGGAACTCTGATTTCTTTGTAGAGGCTCTATAATTAATCTCTATTATCCTCCCTCTAAGGTTTTGAGAGAGAGGGTTTTCTTTATTTTTCCAAATGGGAGAAACTGAGGCATAGAAGGATGGAACTGATATTATCTAGATGAGTAATTTCGGTGGTAGTTAGAGACCTGGTATGATGTGCTGCCCAGTAAGTGAGGGGGAGGGGTGACATATGTGATGTTTGAGCCTATAGGTCTGCCTTAGGAAGTGATTTCTTATGTTATAGGATAGAAAACACAAGGTGTGCACACATGGACACACACACAATCATATGTCTGCATGTGTAGTTTTCTTTTTTAAATGTAAGACATACATGGGACGCCTGGGTGGCTCAGTTGGTTAAGCGTCCAACTCTTGGTTTCGACTCAGGTCATGATCTCGCGGCCCTGGGATGGAGCCCTGCATTGGGTTCTGTGCTCTATAGGGAGTCTGCTTCAGATTCTCTCTCCCTCTCCCTCCCACTCACTCTCTCTCTCTCCCAGATAAATAAATAAAATCTTTAAAAAAAAATTTAAGACATACATACAAGACCTCATCTTCAAAATGGACCCACTGGTGATAGTCCTTTCTAAGAATCTTTTTCAGTGTTACCTATGAGCAAGATAGAATCTTGGGGTTTTTTGTTTTTGTTTTTGTTTGTTTGTTTTCCTTTCCAATATAAATTGCAGTATAATTAAATCATCTTTACTTCCTTTTTTTCTTCTTCTTGGAAAAAAGCAAGGCTCATTTCAGGGAAGAGACCTCATTTAGGAAGACACTGGTCTCATTCAGCTCTGTTGCGGGAAATACATTTTCTGTATTGGCTTCCACTTTATATTCATTGACTACTAAGTAAGTATTTGGCACCTGGCTCTAGATTAGGCTCAGATTTACAACTGAGACTCATCTTTTTCAAAAGATTATGGTGCCAGTGCCCGGTCAACGGTGGGATCACCCACACTGCCTTGCAGATGGTGGGCACTCAGTATTAGTGATGGAACTGAGCAGCGTGGAAATTAAATTCCTTTAGCCTACAGTGGATGAGATACCAAGTATTTAATTATATTTACAGTCACTTTTCATTGTTAAAGCTTAAAGTATGTGCCACTTTGGATCAACTCTGAGATACAATTCTAAGTTCTTTTAACAAGGAAGAGGATCAAATACCCCAATGAGGTATTTCCTTAAGGATGAGCCAGAATGGTTTATAAGATTATTTTTGTGTGTAAAACATTTTAACATCAAATGGGAGCAGAGAATTTTTTTTTTTTTTTTTTTGCAAGAGAGAGAATGAGAGACAGAGAGCATGAGAGGGAGGAGGGTCAGAGGGAGAAGCAGACTTCCCGCCGAGCAGGGAGCCCGATGCGGGACTCGATCCTGGGACTCCAGGATCATGACCTGAGCCGAAGGCAGTCGCTTAACCAACTGAGCCACCCAGGCGCCCGGGAGCAGAGAATTTGAAACAAACCGGCTTTAGCTCTGGTGCTAACGCACCTTCCATTGTTGACGTCCGTGTCATGGGGCTACAATGGTGGTCTTTTGTCTGCAGTGTCTGTGCTAGTTTGACGCCTTTGAATCACAAAGGCTAGAGGGAAAGTTCAAGAATAAAGAGGGTTTTTCAGTCTCTTCCATTGTATGGGAACAAAATCATTCATTCTTTAAACACGGTTATAAGGGAACTTACGAGGGTTTATGAGGGTTTGGGGGTTTGTTTGTTTACAATGGGTTATCTAGACAGCTGTTTTCCATTCAGATACTTCCCTCCCTATAACCCATAGGATGAGGCCGGCCTCTGGGTGAGCCTATTTATCTCAGTTCTTAATTATGGACAGCTTGCCTTCTAGGGCTGTATCAGATCTGTAATGCGTTCCATGGAAATAAGCACAGTCTCAACCCCCGGAGGGCTCCGTCTTTCTCCCTGATCTGGTTGCTGGCATTCTGGGCGTCTAACAGAACACCGTGTCTACTGCAGAGGGCAGTTGAACTCTTTGTCTGAGCTTTTTATTGAGAAAACAGAATTTGCCCATAAAAAAGGGTGGCAGAGGCGGGAGTCGTGTGTTGAGTAGAAGCTGAATTTGTATTCTGGGGACCCCAAGCGCATCGCTCACCAGTTGGATTCTCCAGTTTGGGTTCTTTTGTGCGCGGCACGGGAGGTGAGATAGCACACCCAGACTGGGGCTGGGGGAGGCACGAAATGAAACCGTTCAGAGCACACTTTGCAGAGCATGTGCTGTACCCGTAGCATTCGCTGTAATCTGAAGATGCGGATGCCTAGGAATGGACGATAATATGGTTCGGGAAGTTTAAAGTACACTATGTGCTGCTCAGTACTATGCATTTCTATCCCCTGCTTGTGATTCCTTTTGTCGGATTAGATAAAAATAAATGTATAGACTTTAAAATTGGCAGTTAAATCTCTGGTACCTGTGTGCTTAAAATAATGTCGCACTGTTCCCTGTATGTTCCCAAAAATACTAGTATTTTTGAAGACAAGCTGTAATTCTAGGTGAAGATTGATAAGGCAGGAGGTGGTTATATTTTCAGAAGGGTTTCTGAAGTATACGATGTAATGCTACTTGAAATGTGCTTAAACCATTACCATAGTTCATGATATATTAACTGGGGGCTTAGATGAGAGACATTTATCTTCTCACAGTTCTGGAGGCCAGAAGTCCAAGATCAAGGTGTCAGCAGGGTTGGTTTCTCCTGAGGCCTGCAGATGGCCGCCTCCTCACGGTGTCCTCACCTGATCTGTCCTCTGTGCACGGGCAACCTTGGTGTCTCTCTCTGTGTGCAGAGCTCCTCTTCTTACAAGGACACCGGTTAGATAGGATCAGGGCCCACCCCAATGGCCTCAGGTTAACTTAATTTCCTCTTTAAAGGTCCTGTCTCCAAATACAGTCACATTCTGAGGTGCTGGGGGTCAGGACATCAGCAGATGAATTTTGGGGGTGGGGGTACAATTCAGCCATTAACATGCAACAAAGAACATTATTTACTTGAAGAAAAATAACAGATGGCGTGAATGAGTGGGTCTAGAAATCACCTCAAGCAACCGGCCCCATCCTCACCCAGCGGCCTCAGATATGGGTGTGATATAGTGAGAAAAACACAGGTTTTGGAGCCTGGCTTCAAATGCAGCACCACCCCCTTTGGGTGAGATGCTTAATGATGCTGCAGCTGTCCCCCAACTCGGGAGGGTGGGTGATAGTAGCCACGTGACAGGGCTGCCATGCAGAGAAGTCACATGAGTATATGGTGCCGGCCCCACCCAGGCTCATGGCAACCCTCAGTACGGCGCCAGCTACCAGGATTCCTGTTATCAGGAGCTACGCTGAACACACCTGATTTGAATACATTTCTGTGAGATCATCTCGTCTGAGATTACGATTGGCCTGAGCATCGTAAGCCTCTAAAAAGAAGCCTCATAAATACTTCTGATAATAGTCCCTGTGATTCTACAGTTCTGCCCCGGGGGCATTTTGGGTCCCAGCCCCTTTCCTTGTAACTTTTTCTGAGCCCATGTACAGTTGAGAAAATGCCCCTAGGTCGACCTCCCTGGTGCCCTCAAGTGAAGCTGACCTGAGAATTTCTGGTAGCTTTGCAACTATGAGTCCAGTTTCTTCTAGTCAACTTTACCATCCTCTTCAATCATTAAAAATGCTCTCCTTGTTCTCTCTTCCTCTCTTCTTGACATGGAGGCAAAATTCTCATAACATAAAGTTAACCATTCTAGGTCTTCAAAAAATTAAACATATAATTACCACATGACCCAGCAATTCCACTTCTGGATAGATACCCCAAAGAATTGAAAGCAGGATTTCAAAGAGATGTGTGAACACTCATGTTCATAGCAGCATTGTTCACAGTAGCCAAACGGTGGAAGCGCCGAAGCGTCTGTCCATCGACAGATGAATGGATGAACGAAATGCAGTATAAGCATGCAGTGGAATATTACTCAGCCTTGAAAAGGAAGGAGATTCTGGCTCCTGCTACAACGTGCATGAACCTTGAGGACATTATGCTAGGTGAAACAAGCCAGTCACAAAAAGACAAACACTGTGTGCTTACACTTCTGTAAGGTATCTAGTGTCATCAAATTCATAGAAACAGAAAGTAAAATGGTAGCTGCCAGATGCAGGGAGAAGGGGAAAGGGAGAGTTACTGTGGAATGGGTACAGACTTTCAAATATGCAAGATGGGGAGAGTTCTGGAGGTTGGTTGCACAACAGTGTGAATGCACTCAACCCTACTGAACTATAATCACCCAAAACTAATGAAACATTGTGTGCTCAAATAAAAACAATGTTCTTAACGGTTAAAATGGTAACTTTATTTTACCACAACTAAAAATTGATTTTCAGAATAAAATGATCATTATTAAATACCTTTTTAAATTAACTATTTTAAAGAGAACAAGTCAGTGACATGTAGAGCGTTCACAGTGTGGCCAGACCCGCACTTCTCTCTAGTTCTGGAACATTTTATCCCCTGGTTCTCTTTCTGTTGCTACATTATCCCCTGGTGGTTTCTCCAGCTGGTAGTTTGATTAGCGAGGTTGAAACAAGAAAGTCTTACAGGATCTTTTCCTCCCCTGGCTGGCTTGCTCTGCATGATCCCGGGACCCGTGGCTGTACCGCCTCGGCCTCCTGCCACGTTGGCATCCCCAGCCTGCTCCTCTCCTGAGCTCAGGTGGCCACCTTGGTCTCTCTACTTGGGTTCTCCAAGGATTTCAAAATCAGCCTGATGCCTATCCCCCCAAGCAAGCCCAGCCAACCTGTCGTATCTCCCTGCAAAGCCATCACATCCATTCAGTTCTGGAAGTTAGAGACCTCGAGTTCATTCTTGACATGCTTCCCCACTCTTATCAATCCATCAGCAATTTCTGTGCTTTTTGCTTCCACAGTGTTCTTCCAGTTCTTCTGCTCATTCACCACCACCCTCGTTCAGTCTGCTGTCCTCCCTTCCCTGCTGGGCCTGCAGCCTCAGGCTGTCCCTGGACCGCTGACATCTGCTTCTTCCCCACTCACATTTCCCACAATGTGACTAACTTTTTTTTTTTCTTTTTTTTCAGATTTTATTTATTTATTTGAGAGAGAATGAGAGAGAGAGCATGAGAGGGGTGAGGGTCAGAGGGAGAAGCAGACTCCCTGCCAAGCAGGGAGCCCGATGCGGGACTCGATCCCAGGACTCCAGGATCATGACCTGAGCCGAAGGCAGTCACTTAACCAACTGAGCCACCCAGGCGCCCCCGCAGTGTGACTAACTTGTTACAACTCTGATTATGACCTTCTGCCATCCTCCTACGCCTGGCTTTTGTTATAGGTTGAATTGTGCCCCCAAAAAGGACATGTTCAGATCCTCACCCCTGGTACTTATGAATGGGGGCCTTGGTACAGGGTGGGCCCTTAATCCGATATGACTGGTATCCTTATAAAGAGAGACACAGACACACAGGGAGACGGCGATGTGAAGACAGGCAGAGATTGGAGCCAAACAGCTGTAAGCCAAGGATCGCTGGTGACCATCAGAAGACAGGAGAGAAGCTTTCTCCCTCAGAACCTCCAGTAGAAACCAACCTTGCTGCCCCTTAATCTTTGCCTCCAGAACTGTGAGGAAATATGTTTCTGTTGTCTTAGCCACACACACACACATCCCTCCTCCTAGCTTGTGGTATTTTGTTATGGCGGCCCTAGGAAACTCACACACTTACAGACCTTGTGCTGGCCTTTTCTGCTTCTGGGCAAAGACCAAACCAGACCTGTCACCGCTTGGGGTTCCCTGTGTAGCGTGCTCCCCACACCCTCTGGCCTGCTCTCCCTTGCCCTCTGCATTCCAGTGATATTGGGCATCTTGTAGTCGCTCAAGCAAACACACTGGGCTTCCTCCAGCCCTAGAGCCTGCCCATTGCCCACTCTGCCCGGCATGCTTACTCCAGCCCCTTTAACTAGTCACCGCCTGCAGATCTCCACTGGAGGGAGGGCCCTTCCTCAGGACAACCCTCCCCCTGCCCGGACCAGGCGCCATCCTGGGGACCCACCATCCTCCACAGCCCGGGGTGCCTTCTAGTGACACACTTTCCAACAGGGTCATTGGACTCACAGCCGGGGCTTCAGGAGCCAGGGGTCCGACAGGTTTGCTGGCCACGGTGTCTCTAACTTCCAGCAGTGCCAGGGCTGAAGGAATGAGGGAGGGAGAATTTCATTAGCATAAACTAGAATGTTTGCAATGCTACAGAAGAAAGGTGTCCTGTAAGAAAGGGCTGTAGTTGTTAAAATGCAGAATCCTCATTTCTCCCTCTCACAGCCATGTGTGGTTGGATTTTGCATCTCAGCCCTAATGGGGCAGGAGGGGAGCTGAGGGTTTAGCACTAATCCCACTTTGTATATGTGCTGCCAAAGCGAGCACACGCACTAATCCCACTTTGTAATTTTCAAGGTTTCTTTAGGTAAATATCTTTCTGTTGTATCTAAGTGATATCATCTGCTTGTTGCACCCTGTCCTTCCCATCTTTTCTTACAGGATGGGGGATTAAAGCATGACCCTGGCCTGCCCTCTGTAGGGATTTAGCCAAAGTTCTAGTGGCGTGGGTTATTTGTTTTATTTTGTTTTGTTTTTTACCTTTCGCTCTTGTTTGCCATGAGAAGCTGCGATACATATCCCTGCTCAGAACAAAGAAGCCTATCAGCTGATGGCCAAGTTTGTCTCTGTATTTTCAGGTTCACTACAATGTTGGCAAGAACCTGGCCGATAAAGGCAATCAGACAGCCGCCATCAGATATTACCGGGAAGCTGTGAGGTACTGCAAGCGTCTTGTCTCATTCATATCCATGTCTTGTTTTAACTGTCAAGGATTAAAAAAAAGACCCCAACTTTAAGATATCTTTGCCAATTCCTGACAGTTTAGTGAAGACCACTGAGCGTTAACAGACGGTTTGGTTTCTCTCTCCGCTTGCAGACTAAATCCCAAGTATGTTCATGCCATGAATAATCTTGGAAACATCTTAAAAGAGAGGAATGAGCTACAGGAAGCGGAAGAGCTGCTCTCGTTAGCTGTACAAATACAGTAAGCATGGGTTTGTAGAAATACGCCAGTGGCAAAGAGAGGAGCTCCGGCATTCTGGGGTCTGAGCCTTTTTTTTCCTTGTTTCTCTTTTTAAAAAATGCTCTTCCAGGCCAGACTTTGCTGCCGCGTGGATGAATTTAGGCATAGTTCAGAACAGCCTGAAACGGTTTGAAGCTGCTGAGCAGAGTTACCGGACAGCAATCAAACACAGAAGGAAGTACCCAGATTGTTACTACAACCTCGGGCGGCTGGTAAGTGTAAAGTGTCCAGAGGCTACAGAAGAAAAGCTTGGTTTTTCCCTTTTTATAATAAAATGGTAGAAGCACCACTCATGCTAGCACCCTGCACCTTGTAAAGTTCTTTAGCATATGCTCCTCACTTGAAGGTAGCTGTTTGATTTCCTCGTCTGTAACTTTTTAAGCTCTAAGTAGAGAGCAATTCAACTTGAATTAGCCAAGTGTAAGTTCTCTCCAAGGCCACAGGTTAAACCAAGGAATAAATTCGAATTTTTTAAGTCCCTTGTGCTCTGTAAAACAGTACTCTGAGGGTCACTTCCTGATAAACATCAGTTTCTCTGTTTCAAAAACACGAATGAAAGCTGAGATAAAAAAACAAATCCATAATATGGTTTCTGAGCTTCCATCTTCCTCCTCCGAAGACCGCTCCCTGCATCCCCAGACGTTCGTACTGTTCTTTCTGTAACAGAAGGCTCGGGGGGATTTATTTGAAACCGCTTTGAGATTGTCCAATGGAAATAGGAAAGAGTGTGTTCCATAGTGACTTTGTTTTCTTAGTTACTGACTAAAGATCTAATTGCTCTTGATTTTCTTTTCTTATACTTTATTTCTTTATTCAAATAAATATTGCAACAGTAGTTAATACAATAAGTTCAGTAATCTTAAAATGTGAAAACATGTATTGGTAAATGATGGTGACATGGATTCTGTCATTGCTTCTGAAAAACCTCCATGAGGATGCACAGCTCAATCCTTATAGCTCTGGATTTTCTTAATGAAGAAAAGAACCAGACACACAATGATGTGAGGTGATGGAGGCATTAGAACTAACCTTATTGTGATATATACACAGGTATCACATCATCACGTTGTACACTTTAAACTTAATGAAGGTTCTACGCCAATTATATCTCTGTAAGGCTGGGGGAAAACAGACTTACCCACAAACAGCAAAATTCCTTAAATAAGAATGATTATATTCTCCCTTGAGTTAAGCCTTTAATTTGGTTTCAAGAAACTAACTACATAGGTTCCTAATATATTCAGTTTGATTAAATGAAATTGTTAAGGGAAAAAGGTTTTGCTCATTTAGCCACACTATATGTGGGATACACATATAGTGATGTGACTTTTAAAAGAAGTTTAAGATATAATTTTTCAGATTTCATCCAGCCTAGCCTCACAGGTACGATGACATCAAAGTTGTTTTAAAGAGATGCCTGTTTATCCTCACTTTAAGGGTCTGGAGACTTCTTGGTTTTATGGAGTCCTTGTGTTATCAGAACCAGTGGTTCCCAAAACTGGTTGAATATCCAAGTCCTCCCACCCCATCTTAGATTTATGGAATCATAGGCCCCATAGATGATCTGTATTTACAAAATAAACCAACAAAATTCTCCAGTCATTCCAATACCCTGTTGTTGGCCCTGCATTTGGGAAGCAGATCTATCTGAGCATTGAGAAGACAGACTGACCAGCTCAGAGCAGAAGAGACTGTTTGAGGAAGGCAGCCTAGAAAACATGAGTTGCTTTAAGGATTATTGAAAATCCAAGCTTCAGTTCTTAGCATGATGGGAATGTGTTTGGTCTAAACTTCTTTGTTTCTGGATTGGGTAGCAGTGATTTTGCATGTTGTGGAGGCAGAATTTTATGAATGGAGGAAACTAAGTGATAGGAACGTGTGGCTAATGATGGTGAAATTTTACTTCTCCCACTATGCATATGTCCCTTTAAATGAGCAGGTACTGCATGTGTTATAAATTTTAAAGTGAAGTGGCTTTGTGTTTATTATTCAAAGAATAGAAAACGTGTTTCACGTATGATGTATCCTGGGAAGATACCATCTCTATATGCATGCTCTAGTGTGGAAAAGAGGAATTGTTTCTCCCTGGACTTGGAGGAAGGTGGCAGTAATATGACTGAATCCATGTAACAGCAAGATGTTTAAACAAGGAAAATTGATAGCAGGCAATTCCTGTTGTCCCACATAACTTTCTCTAGAGCCACTTGGCCTTTCCCACATTTCTGTTTCTTTTTACATTTTATAATTCTGTGCCTCACGATCTAGTTACATACATGGATGTTGAAACAGCTTTCTCTGTGAAACCTGAAGATTCAAGGAGAGCTTAAATTATTCTAGTGAGAAGCTGTTGAAGGCAGATTAAAAAAAACTTTCCTCTACCCTCTTAGGTTCTGTCTTTGGGGCCCTGCAACTTAGACTGACTACAGACAGATTAACAAGAGAAAAAAAAAAAAAGAGTTTATCCAGACATGCATTGTGCGTACACATGGGAAAAACTCAGTGATGAGTAACTCAAAGAGGTGGTTGGAACTTGGGCTTATATAGCATCTTAACAAAGAACAATAACTTCATAGAGAAGTGACAAGAGAAAGGAAGAGGTTTTAGGCTTCTAAGGGTGGCACATTGTCAGAAGGTAAACACGGGTGGAAACTAACGAAGGTTTGTGTGGGTCCTTCTTCATGTCCATAAAATGTCCCCAGGAGAGGGGGATTTATGGCAGTCCTTATGTCTGTGTTTCTGCTTTTAGTCAGATAAGGGAAGTTCCAGGAAGGCTTCTTTCTGCATCTGTCAAATCTCAAATGTCTTTAGTGCAATAATCCTTACATCTGAGTGGTATATTTGGGATGGCATATTTTGATCCTCTGTATTGTTCTCTGTGGGGATGAGGGTGAGAAGACAGTAAAACCTCACCGTAATGATACAAGTAGAGACCAAAAACTTCAATCACATACAAGGCAGGGTGGATCCTTGCAAAGTCAATGAAGTGAGAATGGGGGATGGGAGCAAATTGGGTATTATCTGAACACTTGCAGGGATGACTGTTTCTATTTACTGTGTCTAGTACACTAGGACTTGCACGACATTATAGTTGATATCCATATGAATTCTTCCATTTTTTCTTCTGTTCTGGAGGTAGTTTTTTAGATTACTGTTTGCAGAGTGTATCTGCCTACAGTCTTCCAGGTTACATTTAAGGCTCTAATACTTGGCAGTATTTTTCCTTCCCCTAGTAACTGCCTGTCACTGCAGTTCCTTGGGGTTTGGAAAATAGAGAATTTATGCTAACTAAGCCCTTTGTAAGAGTTGGATCCAAAGAAAAGAAAACAGACTGTAAAAGTCAGGATTTTATCCATGTGCTCCAGTCCTTGGAATTCATTCCCACATTCATGTAGAGGATCATCTGTAGTATTAAGTATATTAGACTTTGTAGCACTCTTTGTGTATATTGTTTACTAATTATGCTACCATGAAATGATCTTCCTATGTTCCCTTCTGCCAACTGTTCTTATTTAAAGATTTTGCTCTCCATTGTTGTTTAATTATCCAGCTTTTGCCTGCTTGACAGCTTAAAAGCACTGAGAGCTTAATCTTTAACAGCTCAACCAACACATTTATATATTGGTGAATAAGATGAACTTAGTAACATAAATTTTTCTTTTTAAAAATCCTCCTTAGTCACTCTTTAGTAATGAGAGACAGAAATGTGCTTTGAATTCTGCACCCTTATAAGAAGGGAATATAATGCAGTTTCCTTGTGAAATAGAAAATTGGGAAAAGCTGGATTATTTGTGACATGTTACCATTAGAGAATTTCAGTAATAGTGACTGGAGATATTAACTAGAGACGATTCATTATGCAAGGACTGATCGTATCAGTTAGGAGCCATTCAGGAAAACAGAAACCATGCCAATTATTGTATTGTATTTAGTGTATTTATGTATGTATGTATGTATGTATGTATGTATGTATGTATTTATTTATAGTAATCTCTATACCCAGCCTGGGGCTCAAACTTACAACCCCAAGATCAGGGGTCGCATGCTCTTTGGACTGAGCCATCCAGGTGCCCCCATGCTAAGTATTTTAAATAGAGAAGATTCTATGTAGGGAATTGTTTAAACAATTGTTGGAAGGCTGGATGACAGAAATGGAAAGATGATGTTAACTCTGAGAGTATAAGGAAACCCTGTAGGGTTACATGAACAAACAGGAGGAAATGGCACTACCAGAATATAAAGGGGCTGCCATCTCAGGAGCCACCATAATCCCAAGAGTTAAAATCATGAAGGAGGACCACTGCTTCCAGCCTGGCAGTGGAGGGGGAGACATAGCCCCTTCAGATGCACGGCCAAGGAGAAGGAGGGACAGTGTGAGAGTGAGGGAAAGGGCCCCTCTTGCAGCCATCTGATGTCACCCATGATTCCTGCTGGCAGAAACCTAGCAAGGAGCCAAGTGGCAAAGGACTCTGAGAAATGTGTTTTGCAGAGTAGGAAGGATGGGCATAGAGCTCATGGGTAAATAATGTGTGCATTACCTGTCCCCTGTCTGGGTGAGTAGTTCTGGCCAAATCACCATTTTTCTCTGCTTCCCTTAAAGTGCTGGTTCACTTCATATAGATGCTATAAGAAGGGGAGAGTTGAGACAAAATAAAAGTACAGTAAATTTTACCTGATTCAGTCTGTTGTTCTTCAGTAAATAGTAATAAGAAGAAGAAATAATAAAATATGTGAAGAATTTTATTGTTGTGTAAATGAAGTTTTGTTGGTTTGCCTATGTATTAAGAATGTCACCACAGATTTTGTCCAACTGACTCAAATGCATGTCACTCGCTAGAGAGACTTGACCAAGAAATCAATGGAAACTCCGATACAAGCAATTAAATATTGGTATAATTAACACCCTTAATTATTTTACTTTTTGAACTTTTCACATCATTTCCTTACTTACAGGGTGAAATATTGTGACTGGAGTTTTCTGAGTCTCATGGGAAATCTGACAACATCATCAGCAAATGGATATTCATAGGGTTTCCATAATTAAACCCTTATTTTCCTTACCTAATATGCCACCCTGTTGGGTGGGTGGGTCATAAAGTCAAAATGTTTCTGTTGTCTAATAAAAAGACTTGCCAGTTAGGAAGGAATTGCCTTAAACTTGGATAAATTGTTATCATTTGTAGTTTTTGCAGAGGTAAAGGAACTAAGTTCATTCAAATAAGATGGGCATTTGAACTGAGTTAAAGAGGGCAAGAGGATCACCTGCTAGAAAAAATCCATCACTTTCTCCCTCGGAATGCTCTTATTAACCATGCACATTGAGAGCCACACATTTTGTGGTGTTTTCAGTGTTAAACAACACGCCCTCTCAAAAGAAAGCAACAGATAATTCTCTCCTTCCTAAAGGAGGCAAACAGGCTTCAAATTGCCAAAGCAGGGCGCCTGGCTGGCTCAGTCCATAGAGCACGCAACTCTTGATCTCGGGGTTGTGAGTTCAAACTCCACGTTGGGTGTAGAGATTACTTAAAAATAAAATCTTTAAAAAAAAATCGCCAAGGGGTTTCATGTTGCCACTTAAGACTTTTCCAAGGAGTTCACGAATATGTCTGACACACTCATCACTTTGTATGTAGCTTAGATGTAGGCAGGAAGAGCCTACTAAAGCATCCTTCACAAGGTGAATTTGACATATGTAGCTGTTACATTAAATATTTTATTTACCGCTTTAAATAATACCTTACCAAAGATACACTATGTGAAGTCTTTCTAGAAAAAGAGTAATGATTAGGTTTTTAATTCATGTCTCTCCAGGAGTCTTAAATATTAGTTGACGCCTAGAATCGCTAAATTATGAATTACAGTCAAGAGGTTGTAGGCTCAGGAACTAGACCACCTGATGCTCATTCCTGTTTACCATTTCTAGACACGTAACTTTGAGCAACATGTAACTTTGAGAAATTAATTTCTCTGTGCCTCCGTTGTTCCATCTGTACAATGGGGATGGTTATCTACTTCAGTGAGATATTTTGAGGATCAAATGAGTTACTGTGAAAACTTAGAAGCTCAGTAAGCACTAGTTAGGCTTTGTTTAGTTTGGGGTTTGGTTTTGGGTATGTCTTAGAGGAAGCAACGACATTGGAATATTGATTTTTCAGGGCCGTGCTTTATTTTCAGTATGCAGATCTAAACCGCCACGTGGATGCCCTGAACGCGTGGAGGAATGCAACTGTGCTGAAGCCGGAACACAGTTTGGCTTGGAACAACATGATCATACTCCTCGATAACACAGGTACAGAAAGGCGCCTTGCATACATCAGAGGACAAGACGCCACAGTACCATGCCACTGGATAAGTAGGAAACAGATTATGTGTGCTTTTTTTCTCTAGTGTGTATGAGTTAAAAAAAAAATTAATATGGGCTAATATTTTACATGACAAAAATTATTCTTACAGAAAATAGAGTTTCCTTTGACATATTGAAATATGTATGTTTGGGGGAAATGACACTTAGAATTAGTGCTGAGCCATAGGGAAAGATGGGCGCTAATATCTCATTTCTTCTGGAGCCTGTGATCTAGCATTGTCCGTCGTCTAGGCTGCTGGAGGTACCCAAAAGTGAACAATAATGGCTTTGGGGTTAATAAATGCAAGGTCCATGCTCTACAGTTCATGGACTCTTCTTAAAGGAGATGCCCTCAAACCTACACTCAGAGCCATGGATTCTTAGTTGAGATATAATGCTAACAGACTTGACAATGTGGTTTCTCAGCCAGGATCTTAGCTCCATCAACTGGGAGTTACTCCGCTCCCCTACTTTTGAAAATCCAAGCATCCCATAAGAAATGATAGTTTTAATTTGGCAGAATTTCAAGCCAGTGAGCCATCTAAGCAGTGTGGAAAAGAGATATACACTTGCTTCTCATGAAGGTATAAAATGTGTACTTCAACATGATAAATACTCAGTTATTAAAGTGTTACTATGGATACTGTTATTCTACAGACTGGCTTTCTCCAATTTAGGTGTAACTGGTATCTGGGGAAAAACTAAAATTAGGTTTTATGTGCTTTTACAGAATTTAATCAAAGGCTGTTTGTATATTATATCAGAATTGTGCTGGACTGCAGTGGTTTTGCAACTGATCGCGTCGTGTGTGTGTGTTGTGTGTATGTATATGCGTGTGTTGTGTATATACGTGTATTATGTTGTGTGTATGTGTGGATAGGTGTATCGTGCATGTGTGTGTTGTATGTGCATATGTACGTTGTGTAGATACTGTATGTGTACATGTGTTATGCATTCTTTTTTTTTTTTTTAAAGATTTTATTTATTTATTTGACGGAGACACAGCGAGATAGGGAACACAAGCAGGGGGAGTGGGAGAGGGGGAAATGGGCTTCCTGCCGAGCAGGGAGCCTGATGCGGGGCTCGGTCCCAGGACCCTGACAGATCACGAGCTGAGCCGGAGGCAGACGCCTAACGACTGAGCCACCCAGGCGCCCCATGTTACGCATTCTTCATTGATTTTCTTAAGGAGTTATTCCTAATTATTGTGTGCAATGCACATAAGCACTGTTAGACAGAATGAAATACCAGTACAATGTTAACATGTTTTCTTAAGTGTTTCTGTGTTTTCCTTGCAGGTAATTTAGCCCAAGCTGAAGCAGTTGGAAGAGAGGCACTGGAATTAATACCTAATGATCACTCTCTGATGTTCTCGTTGGCAAACGTGCTGGGGAAGTCCCAGAAATACAAGGTGTGTAAACCGGAGGCCGCGATTTCTTGCGATCAATGCCAGCATCTGACAGAAGCCATAAATGTTATTTCTGCCCACTTAAATTCAGAATTAGGCCAAAACAGTGAGAGCCGTGCACCAGTGTGACTTGGTCAATTTGCTTTCTGGAGAAGCCGCCCAAAAGATGGATTTGCAGAGTCAGACTTCATGTCCTTTCTCATCAGCGTTCATTACCTTTGTGCAAACGTGGGGAGGGGAGGAGAAGCCCCAAAGAAGAGGCAGTGACAGCTCATCCCAGCAGCTGCCCCAGCCCCCACCCTGGCGCCTGCCAGTTTCTGCACTAAAGGAACAACAGCCCATGGGGAATACAGGACTAGCGCTTGCTGCCTCCAGGTTTCTCCACATCTAGAGTTACGTTGTAGGTCATCCGCAAGGCCCTGGAAAGGCTGACCAACGGAACCACAAGATACGAGATCCGGGCTCTCTCTGACCTGGCTCCCAGGACTGGCCAGGAGTGGACTATGAATCAAAAGGGGCACAATGCCCTGTGTCCCTAAGGGGACTCAGGGTTCCTAACACCCGTGATCTCTAAATTTATGTGTCAGAGCCAGGGAGGGAGTGTGTTAGATGCAGCTGGCCCAGATACCTCCCCACAAGAGGTGCTGTCTCAGTTGGTGGGGTAAAGTCAGGCATGGTGCACTTTTAACTAGCATCCTGGGTTTCTAATGCAGATGTTACAGAAAACACACTTCCAGAAGCAGGACCTTAATCCTTTGTGACAGAAGGATTTTCTTTCAGAATCGAGAGCTATGTCTGATTTTGATCACATGAGGCCTAAGGAGGTGATTAATTCATGTTTGTCCCACGTATTTACTTCTCTTCTGCTCATCAGATATCATTATCAGCATAGTTTTCCACAATAACAGTAAGATATTTCATGCACGTCTCTCATTTTCAAATATCAGGGAGTTTAAAAAAATAAAAAATTAAAATAAAATAAATATCAGGGAGTTTAATAGCTTCAGTATACGTTTTAACATTTCTAGCTTTTGCTCCAGAGGATGGTTTTTGAGGGGGTTAATTTTTATTTTTTATGGGTTTACCTTTGTAGAGCTGGGGGAAGAAGGTAAGGTTTGTGGTTTTCCCGTCTCTCGACCTCTCCAGCCTTCTCCATCAGCCTGGGACAGCTCTGGAGCGTCCAGCAACCACTGGCTACAGCTGGTCATTTTCAAGATACAGCTTATGTAACCATTGTATTGATTTTTCTATCATCCCACAGTCTATAAACTAGAATTCTGTTAAGGGGACAGAACCCACAGTTCATTTGGCTTCCAGTTCACATTGTTCTTTTTTTCCTCAGATAAAGTAGAAAATACTCCATAGAGCAGAACGGAGAAGTGGGTTTCCTATTTTTCTATACATTTTGCAACCTAATTGTCTAGGCCAGGGTGCTGAGCCTAAGATAAGGAAAGAGAAGAAATTTTAAAGTCGATTTAAATTCCCTGGCCTTCCTATTCCTCAAGCTAAATGGTAGTGTTTGAAAGTCGTCAGAAAGCATAGCTAACTTAGAGCATAGCTACAAATCTATACAATCCATTTGATGTGTTTTCCAATGCACCTAACATGGCAGGAGAACGTTAACACTACCTTGAAGGAGTTTCAGCTACTCTAACTTGGCACATAGACACTGACTCTGAGTTCTGGAAGTGATGTTTGCTGACATCTTGTATGTTACCCGGATGTCTTCATTCAGTCCTTTTTGGATGACATTTCCAAAATACAAGTTTTTCTCTGCCAGCTCTCTCTCAAAGGTTGTGGTTTCAGAGATGTTTGCCCACCAGCCTGCTTCTCAGGAGTACCACAGGCCATCTCAGGACAAAGAAATCTGTCTTCCTATACTTTATAAAATGTGTGATCCTAGATGTGGGAAGCCCGCTTGGAAAACTCACAGAAGGTGCAGCTAGAAGGAGCAAACGCATCCCGAACGAACAACTTCAGTGTTTCAGCTTAGTGTTTGATACTCACTAACACATGTGTGTCCCTTCGGGAACACGAATGTATACGGTATGAATAGCTACCCCGGCAGGTGTCAGCAAAGAACAGTTAGGCATCTTTATTTCCTGGTATTATGGTCGAATGGGACCATCCAGGCAGCCATGGCCAGTAATGATAAGGTGAGAAGACACTTGGTCCTGCCTCATAGCAACCCGATTGGAAATGAGCACTATTTGGAGGAAATGCAAGTCCATACAAGAATCAGTTCACACCCATCAGGGGCATTTGGTTGTGGTCATACACAGTACTGTGACCGCTTAGATGACAGATGGCCATCCCTCCCTCATTCTCTCTGCTTATTTTTTCCAGATGAATGGGCTACTTATGGATTGCTGAGAGGGTTGTGAGTTCTTGGGGGAGGTTAAATTGGCCCCGGCTCCTACCTTGAGAATCCTGGAAATGAGCTCATTGAGGCTGACTGAAAATAACGATTTTGTGGGTGTCCTCAATCACCCAGCCCTTTCCTGGCCATTTGACTTTGGCTTATCCTCCACTGCACCCTGAACAGAGCTACTTACTTCAAGTTGCAAAATTCCATCCCTTTCTGGGAGGCGGGTAACAGAGCTCCTTAGCATATCCGCCCTCTCTCTGCTAACCCCACTGCTTTCCACCCCCCCCATCTTCCCCTCACTGCTACCCTGTCACCTTTCCCTGTCGCACGCTTCCCTGCCTGCCCTTCAGAACCTCTTAACAGGGTGTGGTCCCGCTGGCCTTCCCAGATGTTGCTGGGAGAAGGACACAGTGGTACACAACGAGGACATTAAAAGTTTGAAAACCGTAAGCAGCAAAACTGTGTGTGGCTTTTGCGTAGTGTAATACCTTATTTTTTATATCATTCTCCAGGAATCTGAAGCTTTATTCCTCAAAGCAATTAAAGCTCATCCAAATGCTGCAAGTTACCATGGCAATTTGGGTAAGGAAATTTTTCCATTTGGATCCTGTTGAAATTCTGTGTGAGTTGAAAGAAATGGGTGCATTTCTGTAAAATCGATATTGGAAGAATGGTTTTTTCAAGCCTAGCCTGTATTAGCCTTTATAATCTGGTTCTAAGATGTGTTTTGTTTTTTTTTTTAAGAAATTAACACATTAAAAAGGTAGGTATATAATAGTCATATTTACAAATCATAATTGTATGACTAGACCAACTCCAATAATCCCCCACTCAGTTTATCCCCTTCTTATGTCTACTTTGATTTTCTTCCTTTGAAAGATCCTAGAATGTCAAACTGAGAGGTACTTTGGAAGTCTCTGGTCTAATTTACATCCTTTCCCTTCTTCCCTAGTGGGCCTTCCGTTATAACTGACCTCCTCTGTGTTCTTATATTCTCTCATGTCTTGGCTAAACGTGCATCTACAATAATCTATGCCTTAGAATTCCTTTCTTCCATTTTTACATCTCAATAATTAAGATTTTTAGAGCGTTACAGTGTCAATGTTTAGAATGCTCCACATGTGAATATGTTTTTACCAAATCTGTTCTCTACCGACTCTGTAGCTTCTCGTTGTGAAAATCACGAAGCAGCAACAGTTGCCCTTCTGCCCATGTAAAAAGTTACTTTTACTTACAAAATCACAACAATAATCAGATGCTTTACCATCCTAATAATTAGATTTTAGATACCCTTCTCTGGTCAGATCTTAATGTTAGAGCCCTTATTTCCAGCTAGCAACAAACAAGCTATTATTTTGCCAAAAGATATAGGGGCATCTTTATTCAGATGCTGGACTTCTGCAGGGCTCTGAGCGGTGATGGAGCCCAGCCCTGTGCAGCCTGACTTTCTGGAAATTTCCTGGCAACCTTAGTGTACTCTTCCTTTTACTTCTTTATGTAATAATGTTGCTGTAGGGAGATGGGTCATGTCTGTTGATACGCAGAATCCCAGGAGTAACTGGAGGTGGTTAAACGGATAATCACCAGGGAGTGTGGTTATGATAAATAAAGTTTGTGGTACAAACAATATTATTTTAAACAATGATTTTTGAAAACTGTTTGCAGAGGTGCTGTCATATTTTTTTTTTTTATAAGTGGTTGGGAATACTTCAAGGTATTCAGAAGCATTTCCAATGAAATCCATCTCTTGCTGTTTCAGCTGTGCTTTATCATCGCTGGGGACATCTCAGTTTGGCCAAAAAACACTATGAAATCTCTCTGCAGCTTGACCCCACTGCATCAGGAACTAAGGAGAATTATGGTCTGTTAAGAAGAAAGCTGGAACAAATGCAAAAGAAAGACGTCTGATCCTTTTTTCTTGCATTTTTTGTTTGTGTGCATGAGGCATATCATTAATATTATGTGGTTATGTTTAACCATTTAAAAGTCTTACATGTTGTTTATTTTATTCTGTTTTTTTTCCTATGAAAACAAAGACATGCAAAAAGATTACAGCACCAGCAATATACTCTTGAAAGCTTGATGTGGTTTTTGCGTTGAAATTGTATTTTTTCAGACGACTCAAATGTAAATTCTAAAATTCCAAGAATGAAATCTTTTTTAATTATAAAGAAAAAAGAAAAAAAATTCTCTGGAGCGACTTGCAGTAGGATGAAACCTGCATCTGGGGTGTGAGCCATGTTGTATAGGGACTAACACTACTGTATGTCAGTCGTGAGCAAGAAATGACAAACTGACTCCTACAATTTATATAAATATCGAATGTGTCTGTATATTAGAATTTTTATTTAATGACAAGAAAGAGTAAATTAAGATTTTTGTTTTTTTAATCTTTTTTTAAACAGTGCACTAGGAACTTCACTTGTAAGGACATATATTTATTTGTATTCTTATGTTTTGAACAGGGCAAAAAATTGAATGAAGAATGGAAATTTTAACATCTAGTATATTTATATACTTTTTTCCCCATTGGAAGACACTCACTCCTGCAATAATTTTTGGATTCTCCCAATTTCAGCTTCATAACATAGGAAATTATGTTGTATTTGTATTCTATATAAGCTGTTATTATTAATAGAAAATTCAAGCCATGCTTTAGGCAAAAGCAGGCAGCCTGATGTCTTTTTGTTACATCCAGTATTAAGAGGGCTACATATCTATGTAAGTTGCTTTTTTATGTTTTTAGCTGTGAAGCAGTTTTCCATTTGGCTTAATGGAACTAACAGTCATTACTATATCCAGAAAATGCAAGAGCTAAATTTTCTCTTAAAAGGAGCCACATTTGGGGTGTTTGTGATAATTTTAAGAATTGAAATTTTTCCTGTCTTACTGGATCAGAATAATCATGTCTGCTTTGTTTTATTCTTCTGTATATGCTGTTGACCTAATGATTTATGCAATCTCTCTAATTTCTTATGCAGTAAAATTATTACACAAACTGGTATAAAAATGGCGTGTTGCCCTCTTAATAGATGATTTTCGAGTTAGTGAACTTCGTCTTCCTTTCCCTTTAAAATGAAGTGGCCAATTCGTCCTTCTGGTATGTGGCTTCCCTTTGGTGTCAGGGACCATGCAATAGGATTGCACTCTGGAGTTATCCAGGTTTAGAGAATGGGATGAACAGATCCACAATGAGATGTATTTAATTCTCTACACTCACATTTTGGGGGGCAGATCTGCGTAGAATTGCCATTTAGAAATTGTAACTTAGGATGGTTTAAGGTACATCAGGAAAGAAAGTGCTGGTGTTTGACATACATCAGAAAAGGAAGTGCTGTGTTTCAAACATTTCTTAAAAGGTCCCAAAATAACAGTAACAATTTATAGATCTCTCGGGGGCAGAAGCTGTCTTATTCTTATTTATGTTCCTACAGTACTCAGCTCGGCAGATAACAGATGCACTACAGGCTTGTTGATCTTTTTTGTTTTTAAAGCAAATTTCTTTCTTTAAAACAGTGCTTGCCTTTTGAGAGTAAAGAAAAATATTTCTTGTGAAAGCTCCTTCAGGATTTTTTTTTTCTACCGATACTAAAACTTTTGTGTCAAATCAAGACATGCACATCTGGGACCCTTGCCTGCAGAAGGAATCCCCTTAGCTGTCACCGCTCCATCTCGGGATTTCCATCGCGACTGTCTTCTTTCCAGAGAAAACAGTCATTAATTTGATTGATACTTCAGGCAGTCTTCTGTCTCTGCAGAGCTGAGCACTCTTCTTCTTTCTCCACCCTTTGGTGGCGGCCACCCTCTACTTCTTGGGATTCTATCCCAACATTCCACCGGCCACCAGAAGCAGGACACTGTGTCCCGGTTCCCCCTTATTTTATTTTAATGTTTTTATTGCTGATAGGGGGTAGGATGGGGGTTTGTCCAGACAGACATGGGGGAAGTTTCCAGTTTAAGAAATCTCAGAGTCCTGATCCTCATCCTGCACCTCCCTGATGGTGAAATGGCAAAATCCTGAAAAGCATTTTGCAGTAATTGTCTGTTTGCTACATTTCTTCCCTGTTGACATGCATCTTATAAGTAGTTCTCTTAAAAGTTTCATCCTTAGACTTAGCCTGCTGCCTTGATGGGGCTCCTTGGGATTCTGATTCTATCCTATTTCTTAAGCATGGTCTTTATATTTATTTCAAATTACTGACTTTAAATATCACACAGAATAAAAGCCTGAGCCCCGCAGGAAAGCATTGGACATCCATGTCCGTATTCACATCTATCAGCTTAGACTTTGGGGTGAGAAAACCTAGATTTGGGTCTGGGTTCTCCCACTGTGATGTTATAGGCAAGCCATTTAGCATTGCTTAAGCCTCAGTATCTCACCTGTAAAATGGGGATAATAAGGCCTCCCGCATGGTCATGAAGTACTTGACCCAGTAGACCCTCAATAAATAATAGTTTGGATTTTTGGAGGAGGGTGTAGACTTTGCAGCAAACAGATTTGACCTTAAACACACTCATTCGCTCATTCAATGCATCTAAGTACTGGCTGTGTGCCAGATACTCTCCTAGACACTGGGAATACAGTGGTGAGTGGAAGCGGACATGGCCCCTTGCCCTCAGGTAGGGGATAGTACCGTGAGAGACAATAATTATCAAATAGATAATAAGAGAAGAGGGATGGGGCTCCTGGGTGGCTCAGTCATTGAGCGTCTGCCTGAGGCTCAGGTATGATCCCGGGGTCCTGGGATCGAGCCCCGCATCGGGCTCCCTGCTCGGCGGGAAGCCTGCTTCTCCCTCTCCCACTCCCCCTGCTTGGTTCCCTCTCTCGCTGTGTCTCTCTCTGTCAAATATATAAAATCTTTAAAAAAGAGAGAGAGAGAAGAGGGAGACTGGATCTTGCCTGGAGGGGATCCCTGAGAAGGGGGCTTCTGAACTGAGATTTGCTAGGCAGAGAGGAATGAGTTCACTCTAGGCCAGTAGTTCCCGCCCAGGGGAGATTGGGCCCCAGGTGACAGCTGGCAGTGCCTGTCCCGACGGACGGTGGGTGGGAGGATGCTCCAAGTGCACATCCTACGATGCACATGATAGCCCCCACCAAAGAAAATGGTCTGGCCCCGAGTGCCAGCAGTGCCAAGGCTGAGAACACCTGGACTGCATGCATAAGAAACCCCACATGCAAAGGCCCTTCAGTGAGAAAGCTAGAGTCCTTGCCGAACAAAGTCTAAGGAGGAGGGGGAGGACACTCGCTGGAGCAGGTAAAGGTAACTAGAGCCAGATTTGCCAGGGTTTGCAGACCAAGCCGTCCTTAACCACGGAAGGCTACAACGCAGGGGGGCAACACGATGGGATTTCTATTTTGAAAAGATGGCTTGGGCTGTCAGTGGGGGAGGAATTGGAGTGAAGAGACCACTCCATGTGTCCAGGGGAAGGATGAGGGCTTGCTGTAACCAAGTGGCAGTGAAGTTGGAGACATGCGAACTGATCTAAAAATGCTTAGGAGTCACTTGGTGATGGATGGGAGGTGGTGGGTGAGGGAATGGTAGTGTTCCCGTACGGTTAAACATAGATTGATAAAAGCCACGAGTTAGGACCCAAACCTGGTTGGAGTTTAGCTCTAGAAAAGAGGAAATAAAGTCCCTGTATGTTACAAGTTCCACATAGTGACAGATGTAGACACATCTGGACATTTGTATGGTTGGCCAAACCCCAGTTTGGGAATGAAAAGCATCAGCAAGGCCAGCCAGAATCTTCACAGAGGCTCTGCCAAATATGATGTCCAACAGATGTTCAGGTCACCGGAGCCCCCTTCACTCTACATGGCATTGGTCCCAATTTGGTGATTTGTATTTTGGGATCCATCATACATTTCTAGCACTAAACTCACAGCTCTCCATTTCTCTTTCTCTCCTTCTGGGGAGCTTCCACCTTTAGATTTCCACACATGTGTCTGTCTTTTGGACTGGTATGTCTCCTCCCTCAGGGCCCTCTCCCTTTTAAACAGGGTTTACCTTATGTTAACTGACTGGAATTTAAAAAAAAACTTAGGAAAAAAAAAAAACAGGGTTTAGCTTTTCAAAGCCAGTCTATCTTGACTCACATTCTACTACATTTGGGATTGCTGTCACCTGAGATTGTTTTTACTCTCACATTACTACTTTTTTTTCACATTACTACTTTTTATTGGGAGGTCGCTGTCGATCCATGTGCAGTTGTAAGAAATAATACAAAGCTCCCAATACTCTACACCCAGTTTCCTCCAATGGTAACAGTTCGATATTGATACATCTACCAACCTTATTGAGATTTCATCAGTTTTATATGTACTCATTTGCATATTTAGCTCTATGAGATGTTACCATGTCTGAGTTGTGTGGTCACCACAGTCAAAATATAGAACAATCCCACCACGAGGATTTCTGGTGCTATTATTACGTTACTTTTCCCAAAATATTCTTAAGGTTTTTTTTTTTAAGATTTATTTATTTATTTTAGAGAAGGGGGAGGGGCAGAGGGAGAGAGAGAATCTCAAGCAGACTCCCTGCTGAGCCAGGAGCCTGACATGGCACTCAATCTCATGTCCCTGAGATCATGAGTCGAAATCAAGAGTTGGACACTCAACCGACTGAGCCACTCAGGCACCCCCCACCACCACCAAAATATTTTCTTGAGCATCATCTGTACCAGCTGCTGGGGATACCATGGCAAGTGCAAACAGAGGGGATTCCCGCCCCTGTGGAGGTTCGGTCTATGTTACCTCAGCCTTAAGCACTGTTACCAGCCCCCTTTCCAGGGGCTTCTCCTAGGGAGTCCCCAGGCCCTTCATCAGGCATTCGTGTCTTCTATATTTGCAGCTGTCTGAGTCACACGTTGCCAGGGCATTTTCTTTCCTTCTGTGTTCAAAATTCTCCATCAGTTGGTGAATCTGTTTTTCCTGGAGGCAATGAAACTTAAAATCAAGTTGAATTTTCTATTTCACAGGAACAGATATTGGTTCAGTCACCTCTGCCTTCTCCTTTGGGCCTCATATTTATAGTGAAAGCTTCACTGGGCATCCTGGTGAAGAGGACACTGAGGCATAAACTCCATTGAGGGTCAGCCATATTGTACATGGATAAGGGGATGCCCTTACCATACTGGCCCAAACAGAAGGATCCCCAGAGTTGAGTAACCCTGGTTTTCAGTAAAGTGAGGCGCTTAATATTACTTGAAGTGTTCATTAATAAATACCAAACATGATTATTGAATATTACAGCTTCATTTTAAAATCCCAGAGTCTTGGGCGCCTGGGTGGCTCAGTTGGTTAAGCGACTGCCTTCGGCTCAGGTCATGATCCTGGAGTCCCTGGATCGAGTCCCGCATCGGGCTCCCTGCTCGGCAGGGAGGCTGCTTTGCCCTCTGACCCTATCCCCTCTCATGTGTTCTCTCTCATTCTCTCTCTCTCAAATAAATAAATAAAATCTTTAAAAAATAAAATAAAATAAAATAAAATCCCAGAGTCTTGAATGACCTCTCTCACCTCTAAAATTCTACCAAGAAGACATTAATTTAGGCTATGGCCTCTTTTAAGATAATGCTCCCCATAAAACACAAATTAGAAGCTGGTGTCTAGTTCAAAGTAGAAGGAGCAAAAGTCCCGTGTGGGACAGCGTGGTTGGAATGAAGGAGACAAGGAAAGATAATGGTGGGGACAGAAGCCAAAAGAAGATACTAAATATTAAGGCCCTCAGCTTCTTTCATTTCCCAATCTCTTTAAACTTTCATAGGAATTACAGTTTATCTTAACATTGGCCAATTCTGAGTAATAAGAAGTAGGAACAAAAGAGACTTTTCACCTTCTACTTTGTAAATATCTGCATCATTTGAAATAATTTTTCCTTCCAAATAAAGGAACTGCATGTGTGGCTTCACAGAGAAATCTTTACTCAAGAGAACCACGGATGTGTTTGTAATAAAGCTGTGGGCATTGGTGGGGCACAGGTGGGAAGGAGACACCATAAGGGAAACTTTAGCAACCAAGATGGTTACTAAATTGCTTTGCCCAACAGACAAGAGAGGTTCTGGGGAGACTGGGGGCTCCAGAGCAATGCTGAGTGGCAAAAACTTGGGAGGCAGCATTCTCCCGATCACCAGTTGAACCACAGGTGTGCAATGTAGGCTCTTCTCTGAACCATTTACATTGTCGCTAGATTCTAGATGCTGTGTGACTGTCTTCATGGTTGTCTGGAAATAGCTGGCATTTGGGTGCATAAAGCTTGCATGTGAGAGGAAAATGTGTTATATCTGGGTTTGAATCCCATTCTTCCATTTATCAGGCGTATGACCTTAGGCAAGTGCAATGGGTTGAACAGCATCACCCCAAAATTCATGTCCACTAGGAACCTCAGAATGTGACCTCATTTGGAAAGAGGGTCTTTACAGATACAGTTAACCATCTTGAAATGAAATCATCTTGGATTTATGGCAGGCCCTAAGTCCAAAGACTGGTGTCTTCATGAGAGGAGAGGTCCCCGAGAGACACACGGAGGAAAGGCCATGGGAGGACAGAGGCAGAGGTGGGAGTGATGCAGCCACAAGCCAAGGAAGGCCTGGAGCCACGAGAAGCTGAAGAGAAAAGAAGGATCCCTTCTAGAACCTTCAGAGTGAGTGAGTACAGACTTCTGGCCTCCAGGGCAACATCTCTTGTTTAAAGCCCCCAGGCTTCCTGGTAATTTATGGCAGCCCAGGAAACTAGTTCAGCAAGTAACCTAGTCTTTCAGCAATTTGGCTTTCTTGTCTATAAAATGGGGGGTAATACTACTTGTTTTCACAGAATTATTGGGAGTTTTAAAGGAGAAAGGGTATGTAAAGCCCTAGACCAATGTTTGGCACATAATAATGTTCAATAAATAATCGAAGGGGGATAACCCTCACTTTCCTTGAAGTTTTTTCTCCTGTAATTAAATGTCCAGAAACAATCTCAGATTTATATTTTTAGCACTATGTTCTGAGTCTGATTCGTTTAGCAAGTACTTTATTATTATTATTTTTTAAAGAGAGAGAGAGTGCATGTGTGTGCACAGGCCCGGGGGGGGCAGGGATGGGGGGAAGGAGGGCCAGAGGGAGAGAGAGAGAGAGAGAATCCCAAGCAGGCTCCACGCCCAGCACAGAGCCTGACATGGGGCTCAATCTCATGACCCTTAGATCATGACCTGAGCCGAAATCAAGAGTCAGATGCTTAACCGACTGAGCCACCCAGGTGCCCCGCAAGTACTTTAAATGTTACATTCTTTATCAAAACTGTCTTGAGCATCCTGCATTTCTAATAATGTTATTTTTAAATACGTGGCATTTTTCAAGGACCAATAAAGCTTTCTGCTTCCAACTTGTGATAAGTGTTTGAGAAAATATTATTCCTTGTAGATTTCAATTGCACTTTTAGCCATCTTTTAAAAACAGATTCGTCTCAGCAGCTACATTTCTACAGCACTAATTTTGATGGCTGGACTTGAGATTTGTCTCAAAGAAAATCAAAACTACTCATTTCTAGAACTTTCTGATAAAGTAAATGGATGATGGCTTTTAGAGTACTAGTCTAGGAACCTACAGACATCAGCAAACAAGATGATAAAGTGGAAAGAACAGAGACCAGGAGTGTGAGATTATCCTAGGGCCAAGTTGAAGGCTTAAGTCATTTTTTTGTTAGTTACAAACACTTCCAACTTGCCACTTGTTACCAGGAACCTGGAATGAGCCACTGAATTACTTACTTCATGTCTAAGGTGCTTCTAATACAATTAGGGGTGGTAGTGGTGGTTACTGCTTTGTTGTTAATTCCTCCTCTATGAAATAAGAGGGTTGGGCTATGCCAGTGGTCTTCAAACATCCCCAGATGCTTAACCCTTTTTTCTAAAAAACCTAAATCTTATCAAGAAGTCTACCATAAAAAGTTATACAAGTGAGCTGCTTCGGATGCTGATATAAATGGTCATTTAAAAATTTCTTGTGAAACATAAGAACGTTTGAAATACCAACACCTTTGTGGAAGTAAAATATTTGCAAGGTTTCTAGTCCTTCAAAATATTTTGAAGGCAAAACATACTTCAGACTGAAAAAGGAAAATTCTCCTCTGCCATTCATCAGGCTGAGATAGCACAGAGTATATTAGCTGTGAAGTAAACAGGAAACCCATTCCTCCCATGGATACGCTGAAGTGATACGTCAGATATCCCCCTTCAGTGGGTGACTGCTTTCTTACTAAGAATTTGTTCTGGAAAAGCTCTGAGTATAAGAAACATTGCTGTTTGAAATCATCAGTAAGAATGGGCAAGCGACGTAAGCTCTCTACTTCATCTGTAAAGTAGAGGAAATTCTCTTCCTGGTCTTTATCATCCAATGCAGGAGTAAGCCTCCAGCATAATCATGTATATGAAAGCTCTTCATGGTTGGAACTATACATACAGGGTTGTTCATTGGAATTAGTACTTTTAACAACAAGGTTCATTTTAATTTAAAGATTTTATTTATTTATTTGACAGAGAGAGAGAAAGAGAGAGAGAGAGAGAGGGAGAGCAGGAACACAAGCAGGGGGAGTGGGAGAGGGAGAAGCAGGCTCCCCGCTGAGCAGGGAGCCCGATGCGGGGCTCGATCCCAGGACCCTGGGATCACGACCTGAGCCGAAGGCAGACGCTTAACGACTGAGCCACCCAGGCGCCCCACAACAAGGTTCAAATATAAAAGAAACCATTAGCCCAGGCGACATACATCTCAGTGTATACTACCCAGCTTCCCTATTTTAGCCCTTGTGTTACAGAGCATGGGTTGGGGCTCACCAAGTCATGTAGCTTGGGTTGACCAAAGTCAACCCAAGCTACATTTTATTTTGTAATGTCTACATTTCTAGGCACCAGGTGAGCATTATTTCCTTTAAAAAGTTACTGTTTTGGGGGCATCTGGGTGGCTCAGTTGGCTAAGTGTCTGCCTTCAGCTCGGGTCATGATCTCAGCTCGGGTCATGATCGCGGGGCCCTGGGATTGAGCCCTGCGTCGGGCTCCCAGCTCTGCAGTGAGTCTGCTTCTCCCTCTCCCTCTGTGATCTCTCTCGCTCTCACTCGCTCTCAAATAAATAAATAAAATCTTAAAAAAAGTTACTGTTTGGACAGCAGGACCAAATTGCTTGATTATGGTTTTAGGAAGAACAGTGGCAGCAATATTATATGCTCAGAGATTGGTTTGTGGCCTAACAATGGTTCTTAGCTTCCATCATGATGGATGGCATATTTCATTGGTCAAATTACTTTTTCTGGGAGTTCTTACAATTATTTTCCAATTCATGATTAGGGATTTATTCACCAAAACTAATGAAATAATCTTACATATATAATCTCTTTAGTCTTTGCCTGTTATCCTAGAAGTACAGAAGCTGGGCAAGAATAGCATAAACCATTTCAATTCCAATTGCCTGGAATAGTCCATAAACTTTTTAGAAAAGATACTGCATTTCTTTTGTGGAGAAAAAGTCAACACCTTATTTTTAGATATCTGACAGCAAGGGGCACCTGGGTGGCTGGGTCAGTTGAGTGTTTGACTCTTGATTTCAGCTCGGGTCATGATCTCAGGGTCATGAGATCGAGCCCCTCGTGGGGCTCTGCGATGGGCATGGAGCCTGCTTGGGATTCTCTCTCTGCCCTCCCCACCCTGCTGGTGTGCATTCTCTCTCCCTCAAAAAAAAAAAAATCATCTTTAAAACATTAATCATTAATTCCAGAAATACCAAGATTGAATTTAATGTGAATGAAAGTAGCTTCATGAGGTTGGTTTTCTCTGTTCGTTAATTTCTTTACCATGGGGATTGTTTAGCAGTGAGATCTCTGGTACTAAGTAAAATAACTTGACAGAATGAAAAGAAGGAAAAAATAACCCTGCTGCTTTCAAATTTAACAACAGTTTTTTAGAGCCAGGTTTAGAAAAGGAAGCAAGGAATCCAATTATTTGGAGAATGTATTTGTTTCTACTTTTTGCACACAAATTTTCTAAATTAGTCTAATTAATGGATCCTGTGTTGAACTACAAAGCCTTTTTGTTAAGTTCATAGTGGGAAAATGATCAAAAAGTAAAGTTCACTTAAATAAATATTATTGAATACCTAACTCTGTGCACCACAGTGGCAAGTGCTAGAAACTCATACAAAGGATACAAGTCTGCCCTCGTGAAACTCAGTCCAGTAGGGAGTCAGTTGTATAAATCAACTATTACAGAAGAGAGGGGTAGGCATTGTAACAGAGGCTGGAGCAAAAAACTATAGGGCAAGGTAGATAAACTCTTTCTATAAAAGGGCAGATGGTAAATCCTTCAGGCTTTGTGGGCCACAGAGTCCACGATTGAATGAGCGTGACTATGTTTTCAGTAAAAGTTTATTTATGAATACTGAACTGTTAATATCATGTAACTTCCACGTGTCACAAAGTATTCTTTTTTCTTTTTTTTTTTTTTAAAGATTTTATTTATTTATTTGAGAGAGAGAGAATGAGAGACAGAGAGCACGAGAAGGAAGAGGGCAGTGGGAGAAGCAGACCCCCTCCCGAGCAGGGAGCCCGATGCGGGACTCGATCCCGGGACTCCAGGATCATGACCCGAGCCGAAGGCAGTCGCTCAACCAACTGAGCCACCCAGGCGCCCTCTTTTCTCTTTTCAAACATTAAAAAATGCAAAACTCATTAGCTCATGGGCCATACAAAAACAAGTGTTGGATTTATGTTGCAGGTTATTTGGGGCCAAAGATGACTTTTTAAAATGATTTACTAGAATAATTTGGTAATATTTCAGTAGATTTTGTAGTGTTATTTAAATTTCAAGCTCCTTATATAGTCTCCTTGCTCTGTAATTTATTTCACATTATACTACAGTTTCAAAAGATGAAGATGTGTTCCTTTCTGTAGTATGTTACTTGCAATGCTGGAGGCATGTGGGAGGGGAGAAGGACATGGGGCCAGCCCCTTTCACATAAAGTAGCAGTGTATTTAGTCAAATATAAATATAAATCAGGCATCTACCTTATCTACCTTATTGCACGGAAGTCTGGAAAACGAAGCTTGGCAATTACCTGCTTGGATTTAGATAACAACAATGGTCAAACTGGATAATTCCAATTAAAGATAATTTGTTGGTTTAAATCATTTGAGTTGATGAAGGAAATGTCTGCTGAGCTTTAAACCTACGTAAGTCATTTGCAGGCTTGACCCTGAGCCTGGAGGATATGGGAGATTTTAGATGGCAAAGTAATGGACCAGAATGAGCACAAAAACAGCTGATGGTAGGTGAACCCTTTTCGGCCAGTGACTCACCTCTACAATTTGGATGCAACCTGATAGCCTCCACCAGTCAACTCTGTTCCTAAACCTGTCAGAGCAGTTGGCTTGTAAAGCACTCTCGTGTAACCCACCAATACTAAACTGACAAGCCATGGACTCATAACTGACCACTCAGTTTCCTTGAAAAACTATGTGACTCTCATCTTTCCAAAGGCAGTCCACACCATTGCCTTTGCTGGGCAGTTGTATTCACACAGTGTCCCTGTGTGTGTGCTCATACACAAGGAAATCCTGGGAATCTAGATCCTATTCCAGTCTACCTGAACCAGAGTCTGCATTTTTAACCAAGATCTTCAGTTGATTCACATGCACATTTCAGTCCGAGAAGCACTAGAGCAAATCTTCACTAAATCATGGTTCTCAAACTTGAAAGTACATCATAAACATTAAAGGGCTAGGCCCCACTCCTGGAATTGGTGATTCAGAACGTCTGCGGTGTGCCCTGAGATTTTGCATCTCTAAATTCCTAGGTGCTTTGATATTGCTGACTGGGGTCCAGCATTTTTGCACATTTTGCATTTACACATTTTGCATTTTTCACATTTGGAAAACTACTGCTTTAAACTATTTGTCTATGAGTTTTTGAGAGTTAGCTGAAGACTTCATCCCACAGAGCCTAATCTATGTTGAATCAGATTCCTTAGCCTTACCTGGTAATAAATGCAATTGAATGCTCACCTTGTCACCAACTTTAATTTTCCTTCACCAGAGGTATTATTTATTCATGTATTTGGCTCGTTTTCTTTTGCCAACATAATTCGTCCTCCCTCAAAAAAGAAAAGAAAGGAATCATTTTTCATTTAAAAAAATTAAGGTGATTACTGCTACTCTTTAAATAAGTTGTTAAAAATATATGCTAGACAAGACTTTTTTTTAATATTTCAATGTAATTATGAACTTCTCAAGACAAGAAAGAACTCTATGAAATAAATTATGGCTTATGAATCTGACCTTTTAGATTTCTTTTGGAACTGTACATCCATTCAAAACACAACCACATCTACATTATCGGAAATGTTTGGCTAAAAATCAAATCATAATAAAATTTCAACTAGTCCACATACATGAAAAAATGGAAGGTGCAGAAGAAGATTAAGGGGGATTATTGCTATTCCAGTAACTACTTATATATTTGTGTCTTTGAGGAGAAGTGGACCTCTATCTCTGTGCCCTTCTTGGTCACCTGGGTCCCAAAAGGAGCACTGCTTAAACCCAGAATGAACAAAGTCTCTAGAGAAAAATTCTCCTTCAGCTTTTGGTCTTCACTCTTCTAATTTCTGGGGTTCAAGTTTAGTCCTAGGAGCCAGGGAACCCACGGGAAGTCATTTCTTTCATTGTCCCCTACAACCACTGCTTTTTTAAAAAGGGAGGATATCAGAAGGGAAGACGAACCATGAGAGACTTTGGACTCTGAGAAACAAACTGAAGGTTCTAGAGGGGAGGGGGTGGGGGGATGGGTTAGCCTGGTGATGGGTATTAAAGAGGGCACGTATTGCATGGAGCACTGGGTGTTATACGCAAACAATGAATCATGGAACACGGCATCAAAAACTAATGATGTAATGTATGGTGCTTAACCTAACATAGTAAAATCAAATTTAAAAAATAAAAATAAAAAGGGAGAATAGGAGAACATGTGTTGGTATCGACTATAGGATTACGTGTATCCAGTATGATACCAGCGCTGAGTGTGGATGCTCTAGGGTGAGCCTTTGGTGATGTGTGTACCTGTCCTCCCGGATGCATTCTCAGGGGCGCGCTCATTTCTGTGTGTGTATCCGTGGTGTGCCCCCGGGTGTGTCTGGGTCCCACACAGAGCCAAGGCTGCCATGAGGCCCCAGGCGGGACGCATGCGAGCGGAGCGTCGGTGGCGGGGCGCCCCAGGTGTGCGCGGCGGCGTGGATCCTGGCGCGTGCCCAGGTGTGTGCTCGGGGCCCCGGGCGGGCGGGTGCCGCGTCTCGCCTCCAGGGGGCGCCGCCGGGGGCGGCCTCCGGGGGCGCCTGCGCCAGTCTCGCCCCAGATTTCCGCCCGCTGCCCGGCAGGCTGTCCCAGACCGCGCCGCGCTCTGCGGCAGGTGAGGCGCTGGGCGCGGGCCGAGCCGGGGCTCCTGTCCCCGCTCCCTCCGCGCGGGGGCTTTGGGGACGCCGGGGACTCGGGGCGTCCATCCCTGCGCGCCGCGTTGCGTTCGCCCCCAGTGCGGCGGCCGCGGGAGCCGGGGAGGGAACGCGGAGGCCGGGGACCGAGCCTGGCCGCGAAGGGGCCGCGGGCGGCCTGCGGGACCAGCCGGAAGACAGGGGGGCACCCGGCCACGAAACGGGTCCCCAGAGCCGCTGCACGCGGCGGGACGCGGGCGCCCCCGCCAGAGTGGGCGAGGGCCGAAAGAGTTAGGAACTGTCTGCAGGTGTGGACGCTGCCCGTTCGTATCAGGAGAGCGTGGTGATTATCCAGTAGGTAGTTTTAAAAAACGAACTCTCCGGTGGACGAGGGCAGCACTTTTCGGAAATTCTGTCTTTAATTTCGGAGATTCCTGTTTGTGAGGAAACCAAAAGCTGCCAAAGAAATCCAAATACTGGCATTTGTCAGTTTATGACCTGAGGTTTCTTTGGAGCTGTTAGGGACACGTCATGTCTGAATCATGGGGAGAAATGTCTCTTGCTGCCTTAATCAGCACGTCTGGTTATTGCGCTTTCACTCCGTTGGCCAAAGATAACTCGGTGATTGCGCTTGAAACCCTGTCAGTGCACAGTTTTTTTAAACGTACCTTCTTGACTCCAAGCTTGCCTTATTAAATAACTGATAAGAAAATGCATGAGACTTGTAGCCACTTTTTTTTTTTTTAAGATTTTTTATTTATTCATTTGAGAGAGAGCACAAGCAGGGGGAGAGGCAGAGGGAGAAGCCGACTCTCAGCTGAGCGGGCAGCCCCACCGGGGGATCCATCCCAGGACCCGGAGGCCAGGACCGGAGCCCAAGCAGACGCCCAACCGTCTGAGCCACCCAGGCACCCCTGTAGCCACTTTTTAAAAAGCAGATCATTCTTTTTGCCAAATGTCCTAGGGAGAAATCATGTATTAAAAACTAAAGGACAGGGATGCCTGGGTGGCTCAGTGGGTTATGCATCAGACTCTTGATTTCCGCTGAGGTCATGATCTCAGGGTTTTGTGAACGAGCCCCAAACGTGGAGCCTGCTTAAGATTCTCCCTCTTCCTCGCCCTCTGCCCCTCCCCCCCATAAAAAAAGCAAAACAAAACTAAAGGACACCTCTAAATCTGTTGGATTGACCTATATAAAGTATAGGTCTCACACTGTCCTTATGTACTTTTTCCTATAACAGAAGACTATTCCCCCTGGTCTCATTCGATTTATTGAAATGCTAGTATGGAGAGCTCCTGCAGTTTGCCCTCATTTTCCCAAAATGCCTTGTTTTCCTGAAATGACTCCCAGGAGAAGCCAGAAGTTCCTGAATAAGCAGACAACCCTGGTAGAGCATTTGTATTTCAAAAGCTGAATTTGTAAAGTTAAATTAATTTCTAATTGGTGGATTTTTGTTCAGAAATATTTTGGACTAGTTGACCTTGCCAACGCGTGTCTTAACTGTTAGCATCAGACCTAGAGAGGGTGGTTATTCATGCTGGCCTTAGCTATTGGGCAGCAGGAAGTACAAGAGAACAGAGACAGAAGCTAACCGTTTTTAAAATTATCTGTTCATTTTTTTTTTTTTTTAATCTAGTGAGATCTCTTGAAAGTTCCAGCCTGTGTCAGCTCTTCTAAGTGGAGTCGCTGGAAGGCTTTGTACCCACAGTTAGCCAGGTGTTTTACCAGGGGGTAGGGCCCCCTGCAGACTGGTATGGAGGGGGATGAAGCATTGTTTGTTTGCAGAGGGACGGGTCCCAAGGAGAGGCGATGATAAGAGGACACATTCAAGCAATCTTAGCATTCTTCTCTAGAACATTCTCTATTAAGGGGCAAACCTTAGCAATTAGAGATTTTATTAAGAGAGCACCAGGTAAACATGACCAGCCTCTTATTTAACAGAAATTCATTCTTTAATTGTAGGTCTCACTCTTGTCAGTGAAGCCGCTCGGGGCAGGATAGCTTTGTTTAGGTTAGACCTGGCCTTGGACCTGAGAGCTGTATAGGCAGAGCTTACTGTGCACAGGGTGTTATTATAACTCCTGCAGTGGAATTACAGAAACGACCCAGTTGCTAGGAGTCTCAGGGTTTGTATGGCATTTTGAGGTAACAGACACAGTAAGGAGTTGAAATGTTAAGGATGAAAGAAATTTCAAAGAGGCAATGGTCTGTTGGGGCACAGCGAAATGAATTGTCACTGGAGGACCTGGCTGGGGTCACATTTGGGCTGGACTTTGAGCAGGGAGTAGAATTTTGATGGGCTAAGGACTGGAATGGGGCATTCCTGGTGGCAGACACCATGAACAGAGGTAAGGAGCTTAAAATGTAACTATGTTCAGAGATAGAGGAGCAAAGGGTGTGCTGAGGCCGGACTCCGTGTCAGAATGGGTGAGGTGGGAGGCCCACCTGAAGAGAAAGGCTGTCTGGCTGTAAACCCTACTTTTTTTTTTTTTAAAGAAGGGGTGGGGCAGAGGAAGAGGGAGAGAGAGAATCTTAAGCAGGCTCCACAGTAGGCATGGACCCAGACACAGGGCTTGATCTCACAGCCCTGAGATCAGGACCTGAGCCAAAATCAAGAGTCGGACGCTTAACCGATCGAGCCACCCAGGCATCCTTATGAGCTCTACTTTTTGATCAAGGTTTGGGGTTTTTTTCCTTTTTATTAAAGCAAATGCAAAAGCAGAGGGAATAGTACAATGAACCTCCCCATTATATTTCCACAAATAGATCGAACAGTTTGTTAAAACAATTTCTTTGGCCATTATCTGCTTCATCTTTTTTGTTGTGGAAGCAGTTTAAATTCCAGATGCCGTATCACGCCCTTAGATAGTGCAGTATGCGCTTCCAACAAAAGGTCTTTTTCTCATATAGCCTTAATACCATTGTCATCTCCTGATTGTATTGACAGTAATTCCATAATGTTTTCTAAGGCCCAGTCCACAGAGTTCCTTGATCGCCTCAAAAATGCACTTTAACTGTTGGTTTGTGTGAGTTGGAATCCAAACAAGGTCCACACGGGGTATTTTGTTGAGTAGCTGTTACCTCTTTTAATCTAGGACAGGGGTTTGGCAGACTTTGTGAAAAGCTCCAGACACTAACTCCCACAGGCTTTGCTGTCTGGTCTCAGTTGCAACTACTCAACTGTGCGTTCCTGCAAAAAGTAGCTATAGATGATATGGACGTGAATGAGCGTGGCTGTGTCCCAATACAGTTTTGTTTTCAAGGCTTTTTGGTTTAAACTCCACCGGTAGGCTGGACTTGTTTGAGGGCCGGAGTTTGCTGACCCTGGTCTATCACAGTCCCAGTGAGTTCTTTTTTTTTTTTTTTTTTTAAAGATTATTTATTTATTTATTTATTTGAGAGAGAGAGAGAGAGAGAAACAGCATGAGAGGGGGGAGGGTCAGAGGGAGAAGCAGGCTCTCCGCCGAGCCGGGAGCCCGATGCGGGACTCGATCCCAGGACTCCGGGACCACGACCTGAGCCGAAGGCAGCCGCTTAACCAACTGAGCCACCCAGGCGCCCCCCAGTGAGTTCTTTAATGCCAATGATTTACTGGTGGCCCTTGGTTGCCTATAAATGCCTCACATTCTGGATTTATTTGGCTTTTTGTATAGTATGGTTTAGATTGCTCCTCTATCCCCTATATTTCCTATAAGCTGGACGTTAGATCTAAAAGTTTAGGTTAACTAGGTTTGGTTTCTCCATTTTTGGCAGGTGATTTGAATTGTTTTTTAATATAAATTTATGACTTTAAAAGACTCAGAAACCCTCATCCAAGAGGCTCAATATTCCTAAAATGGGCTTTGCCTGATGGCTGAAAATACACTTTTTTCTTTCTCATTTTATTTTCTTTACTTGAAGGAGAGGATATGGTTGCTGTTTCTCAAGGCAGGTTCTCAAGTTGAGAACTTTGAACCCCTCTGCTAGGTCAGTGGTAACTCTCCTCTGTTCAAGCCACCCTGTGGCCCCTCGGATGGTGGACCACATTTTCCCACTGAATGGAAATACCTTCCTTTCTGGGCCCAGGCCCAGGGTTTCAGATGCCGTCCAGCAGGGGCTGGGTGGTTTGTTTTTGTTTTGAAGCCCCTTGTCTCTGAAACACTCAACTCTCTTCACTTGCCCTCCTCTTCATCCCCCGCCAGGACTGAGAGCTGGATACCTGGTCCATGGTCTACTGGTCACGCTGTGAGGTGTGAGTACTTACCCTGCTGTCCCATTTGGCAAGGCTTCTGAAGTCAAAGGCTTTGTAAGCTTTCACACTTCCTATGGTGCTGGATTCCAGGGCGACCCAGTTTGGGAGAAACAAGTTTACGGGTAAGAATTGTTTTTTCTTCTGTCTTAGTGTCTTATTCCTAAAACCTGGAGCACCAGAGGAAGTACCTTGACAAAGGTGACAAAGTACCGTGTCACTTGTGGAAGTCCTTGTCTTTCTGTTGTTTAAGGTTAAAGGTGAAACTGTTCATCCCTGTACTCATTTTTCCAGATAACATGTTATTGATCTTTTTCTTATTGATTTGTAAGAATTCTTTATACACTGGAGATACTAATATTTTGTCATATGTGTTACAACCGTTTCCCCCATTTTTTAACTTTGTTTACAATATTTATGCTCTGCAGAAAATTTAACTTTATATAGGGGAAAAAATTCCAGTTTCCCCTTTATAGGTCCCTCGATTTATGTTTTGCTTAGAAAGACTTGTCCATTTCAAGATTGGTTTTTTTTTTTTGAAAGAATTAATAACACAGGTAAATGAATATGTGATGAGAACTAGGAACATGTGATTCTGTAAAAGAAGAATATTGAGGGGCGCCTGGGTGGCTCAGTTAGTTAAGTGTCTGGCTCTTGGTTTCAGCTCAGGTCATGATCTCAGCGTCATGAGATCAAGCCCCACATTGGGCTCCACCCTCTGTGTGGAGTCTGCTTGAGTTTTTCTCTCCCTCCCCTCCGCTTGCACTCTCTCCCTCCCTCTCTCTCTAAAATAAATAAGTAAATTTTAAAAAAAAAAAAAAAAAAAAGAATATTGAAGGTGGGCTCTTTCTACTAGATCATATAATACTGAATTGATTAAATGTTGGTGTTAAGTATCACCCTACATTGATAAGTGTTGAAGTTGGGATTTGGGTGTTTGGAGGATCATTCTTTTTTTTTTTTTTTTTTTAAAGATTTTTATTTATTTATTTGACAGAGAGAGACACAGCGAGAGAGGGAACACAAGCAGGGGGAGTGGGAGAGGGAGAAGCGGGCTTCCTGCAGAGCAGGGAGCCCGATGTGGGACTTGATCCCAGGACCCTGGGATCACGACCTGAGCTGAAGGCAGTCGCTTAACCAACTGAGCCACCCAGGCGCCTGGAGGATCATTCTATCATCACTTCTGTATAGATTTGACTTTCCATAATAAAAAAGTTTTTCTTAAAAAAAAAAAAGAATAGGGACACCTGGGTGGCTCAGTCGGTTAAGCGTCTGCCTTCGGCTCAGGTCATGATCCCAGAGTTCTGGGATCGGGTCCCGCATCGGGCTCCCTGCTCTGCGGGGAGCCTGCTTCTCCCTCTGCCTCTGTCTCTCTCTCTGTCTCTCATGAATAAATAAATAAAATCTTTAAAAAAAAAAAAAAAAAGAATAATAGGGGGAAAAACCATCTTTGTCCCATTTGTTCATATTCAGCAACTATGAAGCTTCTCTGCGTTGAACACTGGGGCTGTTGTGTTAAGAAATGCACAGGATCTTGGAACTTAGATTTCTCACATGGGGGACAGGTGTTAATGCTCGGTTAAGGGCAACAACTCCTTTGTCAGACCACCTGGCTTCAAATCCTGGCTCTGCCACCTACCAGCTGGGTGATTTTGACCTTTCTAATTAAAAAAAATAAGGGATAATAATTATGTCTACCTGATAGGCTTGTTGGGAGGATTGAATCAGAAAACCCATGAAAAATCCTTCTTTAGGTACTTAGTACTAAGTAAATGCTCAATAAATGTAAGCTCTGAAGGAGAGAATAGCTGCAGTCAAGCAAGCACTGAGCTGGAGAGGTGTAGGTGCCGAGTGAGTGTATGGAGTGGGGGGTCATGACCTGTCCTGGGTAAGTAGGTTTGGGAGAACTTTTCAGGGGAAAAGACCTTTGAGCAGAGATGTGAGATGTGGAAGATCTTGTCTTTGAATTCCAATGAAAATACGCTTGCTTGGTGAGGTGAGAGAAGGGGGTGCAGGCACATGCAGAGGCCCAGGGACGAGGAGCAGGGCTGCCTGGTGCTGCCGGAACAAGGTGGCTCCAACTTCATGGCTTAAAACAACACACATACTTACTCATCTTACGGTTCTCTAGGGCAGAAGTCAACACGGGTCTCACTGGCTGAAATCAGGGCGTCAGTGAGGCTGTGTCCCCTCCGGAGGCCCTGGGGGAGAATCTGTTTTCTCGCCTTTTCCCACTTGGAGAGGCCACCGGCATTCCTTGGTTCATGGCCCCCTCCCTCCACCTTGACAGATGGCATTTTGTCCCCTTGCCCTTCTGCCATGGTTACAGTTCTCTCTGCCCCCAGCCAGGAAAGCTGCTGCACTTTGGAGGCCTCGTGTGGTTAGATCGGGCCCATTTGGATAATCCAAGCTGATTTCTGCATTTTAAGGCCCTTAACATTAATCACATCCCTTATGCCATGCAAGGTAACATGGTCACAGGTTCCGGGGATCTTTGGGAGGCCTTCATTTAGTCACCTCACCTTGTGCTGCTGTAGCTGCTGCAGGATCAGGGCAGCGCTCCAGACATTTGGGACCGTCAGATAGTTCTTACCAGGCGCTAATAATCCCCAGGGTGTGGTGCCTCAGCTCGTCCCTGCTGACACGGTGACTCTAGGCGCTTGGGTACTCTCCTTCAGCACTGGGAAGAGAGGCTTCTGGGTGAAGGAGACAGATGAGCTCCACTGAACAGCAGTCAGAACCCTTGACTCACTGCTGTGCCCCATCCTCCCCACGGGTCACTCCTGCCTCTGCGCCCCGATGGGGCCATTGCTGCTTGTGGCTTGTGGCCTTTTACTTTTCTCTGCTATTTTTGCCTGTGTAGTTGTTTTTGCACACTAGCCTTAAACGCTGCTGGACTATTTCAAACAAAATTCATGCTAAACTATTTAGCATTAGATGAGAACCTCATTTTGATTCCCACATAGCATCTTCCACTTAATAGGCCACCAGTAAGAAAGGTATTTCCAGTTGGTTGAGAGTGTTATTGGAACTCTGATATTTTGAGTTAAGTCAGAATAAATTAGAGTGAGAAAGAGTAAATTAGACTTCTCCTATTATGCTGTCCTCTCCTCCATGTGTTCATATTACTGCATCTATCTTTAAACTTGTGAGTGTTAGTTACCTCTTCCTGATGTTGTCACCTGCACTTAGGAGTATGCAGCAGATTAGTTAATGAAAATTATTAATATTTCTTCAACTCATGGTGATTCTACTAATTTATGAGCATTAAATGAGATTTGAGAAGCATTCTTTAAGCCATTACTTGCACCATCATGAAGCCCTTAATTGTGAGAAGAATCACAAACTGCCTGGACTCTCTCCCTCAACTTGGCTTTCCGAGAAGTTAAATACAGAGTATAAAAGCCTAGTAAAAACTATAAGGGGAGATCACAATTGACCCTTGAACAACACAGGTTTGAACTTTGTGAGCCCACTTATATGCAGCTTTTGTTTTTTGATAAATACAGCATTTGTAAATGTACTTTTCTTCCCCATGATTTTTTAAATAACATCTCTTCTCTAGCTTACTTTACTGTAAAAATACAGTATATGATACATATAGCATACAAAATATGCATTATTTGACATACATGTTACAACTAGGGCTTCTGGTCACCAATAAGCTCTTAGTAGTTAAGTTTTGGGGGAGTCAGACATTATACTCAGATTTTTCGAATGCAGGGTATTGGTGCCCCCAACCCCAGTGTTGTTCAAGGGTCAACTGTAGTGTATCTTATATATGAATAAAGAACAGTTAGGGCATTTGGGGGAGTATTTATGAAGATTAAGTCACTGTTTTTTTCTCTCTCAGCATTTATTATGAACGTACTCAAAAGGAGAGTACAGTAAACCTTAAACCTTATGAACCCACACAGCATCAGAAATCCGTGCACCATGCTGACTTTGCCACACTGTTCCATTTGCCCTTCTCCCTTTGTTTTTTTGAGGGTGGTTTTTTTTTTTTTTTGAGGTTTTTTTTTTTGCTTGCTTCTGGAGAATTTTGAAGCAAACGCTAGAAATCATGTCATTTTATTACTAAATATTTTAGTATGAATTTTTTTAAAGTTTAGTTTTTTACATAACTATAGTCCTACCTAACAATGAATGAAACATCCTTAATATCATCTAATACTATATTCAAATATCCCCATTTGCCTAAAAAGCTCTGTGCAGTTGGTTTATTCAAACCAGAGTCAAAACAAAGCCCATTCATTATATTTGGTTTTTACATCTCCTAAGTCTCTTTTAATAATAAATATTGATGTATGCCAGGCATTAGCTTAATTCAGAGTTCTCTTATTCTTACTTTTACCTCTTATTTTTAACTGTTTAGAGTAGTTACATACTCTCATACTTTCATTATTACTAGAATTTATATAAAGTAAAATTGGCCTTTTTTCTTGTATAATTCTGCAAGTTTTAAAATTGATTGATGTAACCCTCATCACAGTTCTTTTACAGAACAGTTCCACCACCAAAAAAAGCCAGAAAACAAAACCAGAAAATACCAAGCCCTCCCTCATTCTGTCCCATTGTAAGTCAAACCCTTCCCCTAATTGCTGACAGACAACCCTTGACCTGGTCTCCATCTTTTTTTTCTCTTTTTTAAATATTTGTTTATTTATTTACTTATTTATTTATTTGAGGGGGGCGGAGAGAGGGCATGGGGTCGGGGGGCAGGTCCGAGGGAGAAGGAGAGAGAATCCCAAGCAGATTCCACACTGAGTGCGGATTCCAACGTGGGGCTTGATCCCAGGACCCTGAGACCGTGATCTGAGCTGAAATCAGTAGTCAGATGTCTAACCAACTGAGCCACCTAGGTACCCGGTTCTGTCTCTGTCTAGAAAAGTTTTGCCTTTTCACATGTCACATAAATGAAATTAAATAGTATGCAACCTTTGAGACTGGCTTCTTTCACTCAAACAACATCTTTGAGATTCTTCCATGTGTGTATTCTTTTTTGTTGCTGAAGAGTGTATTCCATCTTATGGGCATACCCCAGTTTATGGATCCATGTACTGTTGAAGAACATCGGATCCTTTACAGTTTGGGGGGGATTATGGATAGAGCTGTTACAAACATTGGTATATAGGTTTTTATGTGATCGAAATTTTTCATCTTTTTAGAGCAGATTCCCAGGAGCAAAGTGGCTGGGTCATATGGTAAGCGTATGCTTAACTTTTTGAGAAGCTGCCAAACTTTTCCAGAGTGCCTGTATCCCATCATTTTGCATCTCAACTAACAATGTATGAGAGTTCCAGTTGCTCCGTATTTTTGTTAGCACTTGATATTGTCAGGTTTTTTTAATTTAAGCCCTCCTAATAGATGTGGTTTTTTTTAATTATCTGATTTCAGTTTTTTGAGTATTATGAAAAGTTATTTTTAATAACTCTTGAATAAATTACTGAATTAAATTTACTTTATATACCTGTTATAAAAATAACTATTTCTGGTTTTCTGGTGATATTCCATATTTAAATATGGTAAATATTCTATATGGAAAATATTAAATTAAAACCAGAATGTTATTTAGAGAGGAGACTTTAAGTCTCACCAGTTGACGCATCATATTTGGCAGAGGATTACAGAATAGTATCTGAATACATTTTGCAGTGATCCATTCATTATATGCATCTTGTGCATGTCTCATTTCTGTTTTATCATTGGTAACCAATAGTGCCATAACTGCTTTTGCCAGTTTTCTGTTAGGTTAGGTTGATCAGGGACGGGGGGCTCCTGGGTGGCTCAGCCAGTTAAGCTGATTCTTGATTTCATCTCAAGTCATGATCTCAGGGTGGTGAGATGGAGCCCCACGTTGAGCTTTGTGCTGGGCGTGGAGCCTGCTTAAGATTCTCTCTCTCTCTCCCCCTCTGCCCCTACTCTGCCCCCACCCCTGCCTCTAAAAACAACAACAACAGCAACTTTATTAAAAAAAGAAAAAGATTGATCTGTGAATAGTAAATTACATGAGAGCAGCTGGATATAAGCAGAGAGCTCAAGGAAGAAAACCATTTGAAATTTGTGAAATAAAGATCATGGTCCTCTCTTTGGATGGTCTCACTGGTCGCTATTGCCTGAAAGCGCGGAGTTGCCTCCAGGATTAATTACCTAAATGTCATTGCTAATGTTGTTGTCCCTCCCTTCTCGAATTAGATGAAACTGTGGAAGTCTCAGGGTGGACAGGGTCGTTGCTGAGGGACGGCCCTGTCACGTCTCACCCATCAGCTGCTATGGTTTGAGCTTCCAGTTGGTAGTATCATTTAAAAACAGAGTGGAAATTACCGTCATCTAGAATCTCTCTTCGACTTCTGAAAAGTTGCTGAAGAGTTAGGCCTGTTGACAGAGCTTCCTCTGTAACACAGGGACGTTAGAAAGAAAAACTAAGCCTGACAAAGGAAGATAGAGGACAAGTTGCCGATGGGCTTGATGTTGTTGTGGTACGAAGCCTGAGAGGCCAAGTGTTAGGAAAATTTGGTTCAAAATGTAAAGAATGGGAGGGTTTCCCTGGCTAATTCATTTTTGGTTTAAAATTTACAGTAATTGACCCTTAACGTTAATTGGGATTGGAATAAATTAAAAATAGTGAAGGAATAGGAAGGTTGTTAACCTTCATTGGACCTAAGTCTTTGTTTTGTTTAAAAACTTATTATAGATGTTGTTTAAACTTTATTCCTGTTGGTATTAATAAAGTGCTATAAATGCGCATATGTACTGGGGGAGTGGAGGAAGGGGCAATAGACATGTATTGGGGCCTTAAGTTGGGGTTTCAGAATACCAGACTAATACACGTGCTGCCCCCTGGTGGCAACGTATTAAACAGTGCCGTTCAGAGGTGAGGCATTCTGGAGAGCCGAGTCCTGGTTGTACAAGAGGATTGTAGGGGGAATCCGGAGATGTTATCTTTCCGGCTCTGTTCATAATTGTTACCTGTACGACCTTAGGCGAATCATTTAGTATGATTACAGCCTAGATTTCACTTCTTCACCTTTAAAATGTAGTTTTGAAAGTTTTTTCCAGCTTTCACATCTTGAAATTCTCTGACGGTAATACCACATGTTATATACCGAAAGATGTCGAGTTTCACTTTTTCCTTTAGCAGCTAAATCCTAACAAATCCCAGATATTTATTTAAGAAAGCAGACTCTAGAGTAACTCCTGAGGCTTGATATGGAGTCATCTCTGCATAGATTTATCTGTAGCATAGTCTGTCATTAATCAGTATGATGATCCTGCATGATGAGGAAAGCTTACAAGTCATATCACCTAAAAAATAATTTTATTTTTTATTGTGATACAAAAATAACAAAATTTACCACCTTAACCATTTTTATGTGTACAGTTCAGTAGAGTTAAGTATATTCACAGTGTTGTACAACACACCTCCACAACTGTCTCCTCCTGCAAAACTGAAACTGTGAGCCTATTAGACAGCAACCCCCCCTCCCCCCAGCTCCTAGCAACCACATTCTACTTTCTGTCTCTGTGAATTTGACTCTTCTAGGTACCTCATGTAAGTGGAATCGTACAGTATTTTTCTTTTTGTGACTGGCTTATTTTATTTAGTGTAAGGTCCCTAAGCCTTGTCCATTTTGTAGCATGTGACAGCATTTCTTTCCTTTTTAAGGCTGAATATTGCATATAGATACCACATTTTATTTATCCAGTCATCTCTTGATGGACACTTGGGTTACTTCCACTTCTTTGCTCTTGTGAATAATGCTGCAACGAACAAGGAGGTGCTGCGTCATTTTTAGTCTACAGTGTTTACTAACGCAGTGAGGGTTTATACAATTATTTTCCGTGCATAAAAGGTTAAACTTCATTATCAAGAACACCATTCAATCATGCTAGAAAACATGGCTTTTTGTGTGGATGAGTAAAAAGGAAGTAACATTTATTGGACATACAAACTACATGCCAGGCACTTTTATATCTGTGATACATTCTGTTGTTTAGTCCTTAGAGTAATTCTGTGATTTGCCCTTCTCTTGGAAGGGGACTAATACTTACTAAGTCACTGTGTGGCAGAATTTTTATATACGTTATTTCATATAATCCTCATATATTAACCCTTGAGGTGGGCATTATTCTCCCCATTTTTTAGGTGATGTAACTGAGGTTCACAGAGATGAAACACCTTGAACAGGTCACATAGCTAAAGGGTAGCAGGGGTTTACCTCACCGTGAGGTGAAATGCATCTATTTCAGAAGTATATGTGTTCCTCATACACCATGCTTTCTCCTGCTTCCAGAAATAACACTGTACATCTATGATCTGAAGGATGTTGGCACAATATCAAGAAATTACACTGCTATAATGATTTATAAATAGAAAAACTTCTGTAGTGCCTTTCCATTAAATAGCAGTCCTCGGGTCTTCCTTGCAGAGAAACGGCATTGATTCAGATGAATTCATCTGCAGTGTATCAAGGCTTACCTCCTGGGTGATTTTACAAAATAAGTCTCCCTAGGACTTCCAAAAGAGTGGTTCTCATGTGTCAGCCCCCCCCCATTTCTGAGGTTATCTCCCACTGTATTATTTCCCCCTTTTTCTTTTTCCCTTTCCTTTGGCTTGGCAGAGCGCTTGGACCAGTTTCACTTCTCTCTGCCCGCATCTTTCTTGAACTGTGTGCTGGTTGGGGTTGGAGTTTTGATCTACTCCTTGCATAGTGTTCTTACACAGGTAAAGGGCTATAATATGTCCTCAGAGGTGGTGGTTTTCTTGGAGTGTCAGCAAGCTCTCATAAAGGCCCCTTGCACCATTTTCTCACATGTGGGATGTTTAGATTAATAGAGAAGTAGTGATACAGCAGCTGAGCACCATTTAAGCTTCTCTAAGAGTTCCTGCCCTTAGGATGACTCACTGTGGGAATTTAAAAACCTAGCGATAGGTGAGAGTCGACAATGCTTCAAGGTCTTCAGTTATTCCTGAAAGCAGGATATCGGCCAGTAAGTAAAGAAGTGGGAGTGGCAGAAATTGTGGTCACTACCAAATATCCAGTCTCTCCTTCCTTAGTTACTGATCCGCAGTTTTATTCAGAGTGACAGTGTGCCTCGAGTTATGGTCAAGGACAGGATGCAGAAATCTGTGGGACTTCTGGGAAGTTGTGCAAAGGAAGGAACCCGAGTCACCTGGCAGTCGGTCCTGTTCCTCACCCTGCCCTTCGTGGTTCCCACTCCTGTGCATGAAGACATTATGGCCAACGGACTGCCAGCCATCTTTTCGCGTTAGAGGACCTTGAGAACGGAAGCCACATGCTAACGGCAACATAGGAGCCTGGTGGCCCCCAACTCTTCCCGTGCTCTTGTGAGTGCTCCTGTGCATTGCAGCTTTGCAACTCCTCACGTAAGGAGATGAAGTCACTGTCTACACGCCTTGCATCTGGCGTGGGGAGTCCCAGGCTGAGTGCGGCGAGTAGGCTGTCCTTTCAGTGGGTCTTCTTGATGTGGGGTGTCCGAGCCTGAGTGGCAAGAGGACGGCTTACCTGCAGGCGAGATGGTTGTCACTGAATTTGGAAATTAGTTACATGTGCAAAGATTGACCACATAATTAACTGTACTAAAGATAATGTGAGTCAGTTTGCTGCTGTTGAAGGGAGTTGCCAGTACAGAAATTTCGAGAATTAGGTTGAACCCTGTGCTATGAATCAGGTCAGGTGTGTGGATGTGAACTCATGGTTTTCAGTACACACTGACGTAAATATGTATGTATGTATTTATGTGTGTGTGTTTCTATGTTTATATATGTAGATAGACATGTATGTATTCCGCTGAGGGAGTCTGTTTGGGCAAATAACACCACAGGCACACTTCACACGCAGATCTTGGCTTCTAAATACCATTTTCCACTGCAGGTAGGAACAGAGCTCCTTGGGGAAATGGCCAGTTCCAGGCCTGGGACAGAGAACGTCCAAGATGAGAACATCTTGTGCCGGAAAGCAAGGAGGTACACTCTGAGGACTCAGTGGCGGAAGCAGTTCTGCTCATGAGGGAGGACTGCACAGGGGAGATGACGTTTGAAGTGACCTGGATACCTTGAAGGATGAGTAGGATTTTGCCAGGCAGCATGTTGAGGAAGGAAGAAGTTGCTTCGGGGCAGCCTTATGAGTGAAGAAGGGGACAGATGACACCTGCCACAGAGCAGTATAAGGCGTGGCCTACGTGTGGCAGAAGAGAAAAATGGGGCTGGACAGTGATTGGCCTGTGTGAGCCACAGGCAGAAACTCAGACTTGACTCTTCTGAATGTGTTGTCTACAGCCACGTAACAAATGACCCGCAGGATCAGTGAGTGTGGACAACATGCATTATTCCCCGGTTTCTGCTGGTGAGAACCTGGGAGCTGTTTGGCTGTGTGGCTTCAGGGTCTTAGAAGGCTGCAGTGAGGAAGGGTGTTGGCCGGGTTTTGCTCTTCTCCAGACTGACTGGGGGAGGATCTCACGCACGTGATAGCCAGCAGGCCCTGGGCCCCTTCCAGCTCTGGGCAGAGACCTCAGTTCCGCTCGCATGGGTGTCTCCTCAGAGAGTCTGATAGCATGGCAGCTGGCCTCCATCACGGCGAGGGGTTTGAGGGAGAGAATGCACCAGAGAGCCCCCCGACGGAAGCCACAGTTTTCATAACCTCACCTCAGAAGTCACAGCCCATCGCATCCTCTGTATTGTGTTCCCTTGAAGCAAGTCACTAAACTGGGCCTTTGCGCAGGGGGCAGGAATCACACAAGGACATGATCACGGGGGGACAGGATCGATGGGGCCGTCTGACAGGGTGCCCCCCAGAGCCCAGGCCGGGAACGGGGAGGGCACAGTTCTGCATACGCCTGCGGGGAGGGTGGGGGAGGGCAAGCCGAGGGGCAGTGAGACCGTTTAGGAGGTGGCCATCCAAGATGATAAATTAAGTGACCTTGTTATCAATACCCGGGAGCGGTCAGGGTGGGAAGAAGGAGGGCTTGGGGCACCAGGTGGTGTGGTGCCTCCCAGTTACGGGCACACACGGGGCCGCCGCAGGGGCTGCTTTCCCATTCCGTATTGTTCAGATTGGTTCGTGGACCTCAGTGGTGAGAAACCAGCTTCTGCAGAGAGAGTTTGCAGGAAACAAAGAGCTGCTGGGCAGTTACCTCGTTTTAAAAACACAGGCTCACGTTGTACCAATCCCTTCCATTTTATCTCACACAAGGGGCAATGGAAGGTTCCTCGGCTCGGGCGGCTGGACTGCACCAGCCTTCACAATTCTAGCCAATCCCTCTTGGCGGTCAACGCTGTGATCTTTAGTCAGGGCCTCTGAAGGACGGCTTCTCCTTCCTGACGTCCCCCCTTTGTTTGAAGTCTGACCTGAACACCAGTGACTTTAAAGAATGATGTTTTCACGGAGATTTGGTGTTTTTTAGTTTCAGGCCTGGCATCAGCAAGCCAGTCTAAACAAGATCACTGATCCTGCGGGTCATTTGTTATGTGGCTGTAGACAACACATTCAGAAGAGTCAAGTCTGAGTTTCTGCCTGTGGCTCACACAGGCCAATCACTGTGAATTTGGGGAGTAGACATACAGGGCCACAGGACGGGGGAGGTGAAGTGCCCAGGCGATCACTTGTGGAACATTACAGAGAGAGCAAAAGCCCTTCAGGTTTACTTCACTCCAGTCTTTCCCTTGCATCATTGTGGTCAAAGTTAAAAACAAGCCTAAAGACTGTCCTTTAACCCTGGGTGATTCCTGGGAATTCAGCCGCCTGAGGGAGTGGTTAAATCATGCTTCTGCAGGGTGTGAACCAGGCCCCTGGGCTTCCCTCCCCCATGGAGGCCCGGAGGCCGCCACCACGCGGGGCACACCCGGCTCGGAGCCTGCAGGAGCCCTGTGCTGTCTTATGCTGGTGACAACAGGTGTTGAAAGTGAAAAATGTAATTTATTCCACATTTTTAGCATGATTATTCTTGTTGCCTAATATTTGTACTTAAGATGGACTTCGAATAATAAGAGAGTAAAGACATGACGCTCCTAGAACATTTGTGTTTGGTGATACTATTTAGGGAATGCTCTCACAGTTACAGAAAATGATGGGGCACTTTAAAGGCCTAATATGTACTGAACGTGGAAGGGACCACCTTTTAGTTTCCTAGGATCGTTTTCTATATTATCTTTATTTTTATGTATTTTATTTTCCTTTTTGTGTCACTTGGACAATTGAAGCGTTTTATTTTTAAAGATACAGGTTTCCACACATTTTAAATGTTTAACATTTGGAAAATTTGCTTTTCTGGTTAATTGAACTTTCCATATAGATGAAGGTTAAGCAAAAATCTTTTCTAGAAAATCTCGTGAATTAGTATGCCTTCCCTGTTTTTAAAGTAAACAGAGCATAGTGAAGCCTCTTTCACCCCAAAATTAGTAATTCTAAAGTAGCATCAGCATAAAACTAAAGGACCTTACTCACAATAGGAAAGATATGGAAACAACCAAAGTGTCTGTCAACAGATGAATAAAGTGTGTGTGTGTATAATATTCCGTTATACATATATTATACATATATAAGATGATGGAATTTTATATACTATTATTCATATTAGGTGTATTATATACATATCATATACGTATATTATTCAACCATAAAAAAGAAGGAAATCCTGCCATTTGCAGCAACATGGATGGACCCGGAGAATGTTACGCTAAGTGGAATTAGCCAAACACAGGAAGATAAACTCTGTATAATGTCACTTATATGTGGAATCTTAAATGTTGAAATCGTAGAAGCAGAGAATGGAAGGGTGATTGCCAGGGACTAGGGGGAGAGGGAAATGGGAGCTGGTGGGCACAGCGTACAAAATTCAGCTGCGAGGAATCCGCCCTAGGGATGCACAGTGACCCTGTGGGGTGAGGGGTATGGTAATGAGCTTGATGGTGGTGATCATTTCACAATGTGTACATGTGTCAAATCATCACATGTATACCCTAAATATGCACAGTTTTAATTTGTCAACTATACTTCAGTAAAGCTGGGGGGGAAATCCCTGAAAGACCCTTCCCTAAATGGGAAAGACTCACTGAGAAATTAATAGTTTCCCAAAAGATTAATCACTAGAGAGCTTTTTAAAATGTTGTATTTTAGGGGCGCCTGGGTGGCTCAGTCAAGCGTCTGCCTTCGGCTCAGGTCATGATCTCAGGGTCCTGGGATCGAGCCCCACATTGGGGAGCTTGCTTCTCCCTCTCCCACTCTCCCTGCTTGTGCTCTCTCTATCTCTGTGTCTCAAATGAATAAATAAAATCTTAAAAAAAAAATTAAAAAATTAAAATGTTGTATTTTATTATAAATACAGGTTCCTGTTTCCAACTTCAGACTTACTAAATTAAACTCTCTGGGGAAGGAGCCCAGAAACAGATATGGTGAAACTTCCCCTGTGTTTCAGGAGCTCAGCCAAGTTGGCTCTGCAGACCCTAGGCTCCCCTCCATTCACCCTCCCCTCCCCGTCAGGCCCTGTCCTGGGCTCCTGCCAGCCCCACCCTCCTGGGGGGGCAGGTCCCGCCCATCTCCTGCTGGGAATGCCACCCCCTCCCACCCTCCTGTTTCTCTCCAGGATGACCTTTGCCCTCCCTTCAGGGTAAGTTCCCGTCCAGATCACACAAAGAGCAGAATTCATCTCTCCCTTTCTGCACAGACACTGTCACCTGGTCACTCAAGACATTATATTCTAATGGTATATTGTATGTGTATCTTTTTAAAGATTTTAATTTAGAGGGTTTTTTTTTTTAAGATTTTATGTATTTATTTGACAGAGACAGCGAGAGGGAACACAAGCAGGGGGAGTGGGAGAGGGAGAAGCAGGCTTCCCGCGGAGCAGGGAGCCCCATGTGGGGCTTGAACCCAGGACCCTGGGATCATGACCTGAGCCGGAGGCAGACGCTTAATGACTGAGCCACCCAGGCGCCCTTCAATGTAATTTTAATTTGCATCTTTCTTATTATGAGTGAGAGTATGTATCTTTTCCTACATTTAAGGGTCATTTCTAGAAAAAGATTTAAGAGAACACAATGAACATAAATAAAATTACTTTCTTTTCTTTTTTTTTTAAAGATTTTATTTATTTGACAGAGAGAGACACAGCGAGAGAGGGAACACAAGCAGGGGGAGTGGGAGAGGGAGAAGCAGGCTTCCTGTTGAGCAGGGAGCCTGATGTGGGACTCGATCCCAGGACCCTGGGATCATGACCTGAGCCGGAGGCAGACGCTTAATGACTGAGGCACCCAGGCGCCCCTAATTTAGTTTTTATTGAGGTGAAATTCACATAACATAAAATTCACTATTTTTAAAGTGAAGAATTCAGTGATACTCAGCACTTTCATAATGATGTACGACCACCTCCATCTAGTTCTGGAACATTTTCATCGCCCTGAAAGGAAACTGCATGTACGCTCGACACTCACTTCCCAACCCTCATCCCCCTCAGTCCCTGGCGACCACATGTCTGTGGATGATTGACCTGCCCTGGTATTTCACATCCTGGAATCCAGTGCCGTGTGATCTTAGGTCTAGCTTCCTTCACTTAGGATGTGTTCCAGGTTCACCCACGTTGTATCCTGTGGGGGCTCAAGCAACAGAGTGTATGGAGGTGGGAGTCCAGGGCAGCGCTGGTCTCTCCTGAGGGCTCTCTCCTGGGCTGGCAGACGGCAGCCCTCTCCTAGTGACCTCACGAGGCCGCTCCTCAGCTCCAGCGTCCCTGCTGTCTGTGGGTCCAACTTTCCTCTTCTTCTAAGGACACTAGCCAGACTGGATTAAGGAGGCTCAGCCTGAAGACCTCATTATAACTCAGTGACCTCGTTAAAGACCCTGTCTTCAAATACAGCCACATTCTGCAGTGCGGGGGCTTAGGGTTTTAACCTATGAAATTGGTAAGGGGGGCACAATTCAGCCCGTAACAATCAGTATATCTTGTTTAAAACTTAGTTTTTACGCCACTTTCCACTGTTGAGTTCTCTGAGCACCTGCCCCACTTTCCTTCTAGACTTTAAGCTTGAGGGCATAGCTCATGTCTGTCCTCACAGCGTCAGCAAGCTCTGGGTGGATGCCAAGCGCTGTGCCACTGTCCAGACCCAGGACAGGCAGATGAGTGATCACTTTGTGTCCTCCATCTGCAGTAAGTACACAATACGTGTGTCTCCAATGAACTAATGATCCTTGTAACTCTGGTTGTCGGAGAAGGCAGTTTTAAACTAAATACCTACTTGGAAATTGTTTTGTTGTCATTTCTTTCTTTCTGATCAAAATAGAGAAAAGAATTGGCTAATTGAGAGTTCCCAGGACCAGGCAAATGTACTCATTCATTTTCTCCACACATGATGTGTTATGGGGAACAAGTTAAAAATGTGTCACTTGTCCTTCAGGAATTGAATAAGAGAGAAAATAACCAGAACGTAGGGCAGAACGTGACCAGCGCGCTCAGATGCAGAGAAGGCTTTGGGACAGAGGCAGGATCTGAGCTGAGATTTTAGGGATGGGTTGGATCTGGCCAGGAAGGTATACATCTGGTGGTTCAGGTACTCATAGAAGATTAGGATTAGGGGGAAGCCGGGGAGGGTTCAGGGAACAGCAGCAGGACAGGTTGGCGGGGTTCAGGCTAAAATTACAGGGTGGGAGTGCAAACAGCCGGACCGGACGCAGGGCTGACCCGAGAGCCACCTGGAGCCCCTGAGCCCCCCCTCAGGGTGAAGATGGGGGGCTGGGGCTCCTGGAAGGGAGAATTCTCGTGGGGACTGCAGCTGTTTGGAGGTGGGTAAGGGCTTGAACTCCGGAGTCAGACCGGCTCTGCTGTTTACAGCGGCGTGACTTTGGTCAGGTCAGCACTGTTCAGCTGCACCCTCTGTCTCCACTCCTTCATGGGCAGAATGGAAAGGAAGGAGCGCACTTCACAGGTGTCCGTAAGGATTAAATCAGCTAAGGTGTATCAGGTGCTTGGAAGTACACCTGGCTCCGTGTGTGGTAGAGGTGCCGACTGTGATTGTTAGTCACACCAGGTTTGGAGAGACTGGTGAGCTTTCAAGGAAATACTGCTTTTCTTGCGAAACTAAAGTGTATTTGTGAGAATGGAGATCAAGATGTCAGCCTCCCCTGAACTTAGTTGAATAGAGTATCTAGAGTATTTATGTCAAGTGTACGCGACCGGAGGACCGCACAGGGGGCGGGCAGGGCTGGTCATTTTATGGAAAAATAAAATTTCACAGTGCTTCTGTGTGCATCCAGTAATTTGAGCATTATGGCAGAGACGGTGAGGTAGGCAAGATGGGTATTTCCTCCCTGTGAGGCTGAGTGAGGTCCCCCAAGGGCTGCCCCAAATCCAGTCCTTTTGAATCCGACTACGTCACACGGCTTGGGAGAGGACCCCAGGCAATAAGCCTCTGTTTCCAGTACCTACTCGGAGCAGAGAGACTCTAGAGAGTGATCTTTTGAGCAGAATTAGTGTTTTTCTATTTGTCTATTTCCTAGAAAGTAACTCTGCTATGGTCTGAATGTTTGTGTGCCCCCCAAATTCCTATGTTGAAATCCTAACCTCCTTTGGGAGGTGATTGGGTCACGAGCGTGGAACCCCCATGATGAGATTGGTGCCCTTACAAGGAGACCCCAGAGAGCTCCTCCGGCCCCTCCCCCGGCCCTCTCATATGGGAGGCCACAGTGAGAAGATGCGACCCTTGAGCCAGAGAGTGGCCCCCCAGACACGGAATCTGCCGGAGCCTCATCTCGGGCTTCTGATAGCCTCCAGAACCGAGAGAAATAAGTGTGTGTTGTTTATAAGTCACCCAGCCTGTGGTATTTTTGTTATAACGGCCTCAACTGACTCTCGTTTGTTGGGTACCTCTACGCACGGGGCTCCATGCTGGGTGCTTCACTTGTGTTATCTCGGGGGGGGGGGGGGCGGTGGCCCACCCTACCTCCGTGAAGTGCTACTGTGTGATTGGACAGAGAAGGAAACTGAGGCTCAGAGGCTCGGTCATTTCCAGTGTCACTGCCCAGGCTTGTCTGATCCTGAAGCCAGTCCCACAACGGGCAGTGTTTCTGCCCATCTCGGCGCCCTGGGGAAAAGTGTGAAAAGCACCCCCAGTAAGCAGCATCGCTGAGTTCTAAGTAAGGGAATGTTTACTGCAGACTTGTTTTTATTCTGGAGATAGCAAAAGGGGACCACTTGGAGAATGTTTGGCCTCTGAAAATCACATTTTGAAATAGGCACCATGTCTCAAAAGAGCCCTCACTGGCAAGACAAGCTCTACAATGGGTCAGAAATGGGAGTAATGGAGCAAAAGGTAACAATCAGGAATAAGCAGCTCTCTGGGGCAGTTTGTAACTAATATGGAAATTTTGCTTATATGAGAAAATGAGAACCAAAAGGAAATATAAAACAGAGTTCAGGGAAGTTTAGATAATTAATGGTGAGCTCAAGGAGGTTTAGATCATTAATGGCAAGTTAATAAGAAATATAACTTGAAATACTGAAACAGAATTTAAAATGTTCCAGGAATATTAATGTTTAATGAGACAGGTGAGTATAGTCAGGAGCTTACTTATGGGTGCAGAGTCAGGGAGAAAGGAGGTGTTCCTTGGGACTGGGCAGATGAGACAGTGTGTGACTGTTGGGTGGTCTGGAGGCATGTTGTGATCAAACGACCCCCATCGTCGTAAGCCCTGGAAGAGATGGCGTGGGGAGTGCAGCCTGCGCTGTCAGAGACATTCTGCATAGCAAAGAGTTTCCCCACATCTACATCAGTCTTGTTAGCTTGCATGCCCTAGTGCTTCAGAAAACCTCTGAACTGTATTGTAGGACGCTGTGTCCCAGGCGCGCGTGCACACACACACACACCCCCCCACACACACACAACTTGGACAAGAGTCTAGGAAAACAAAGATTATGTGAAGAAATGGAAATGTCTATAACAAAAAACCCCAGGCAATCAAAGGCATAGAATGAGGTCAAGTGATGATGGGTGTGTGTTTGGGATGGGGGGCGGTTGTTATTAGGTGAAAACAGTAGAAACGGGCATTGTGTGTCTGAGGCCGAACCAGGTGCTCCGTGTCCTTATGAAAGCTTCGCAAGGGCCTGGCTGAGGAAGGGGTTTTTCACCCAGCCAGGAAATGGGTCATTCCTGGTGGGGGCTCTGGAACTTGAACCGGGGGCAATTCTGCCTTGTTTCTGGATGTAGACTTGAGTTAAGCTGCCCTGGGTAAAAGCTAAGAAAAAGAGAATATAAAGAGACTTCTCAGCCATCTCTATTGAAATTGGAACAGAGAGGAATGGATAAATCAGTTTGGGAAAGATAAGGCCTGACATTTATGGAGTCTTAACCTATTACAGAAAAGCAAGCCCAGGGGCGCCTGGGTGGCTTAGTCCCCCTTAGCATCCGACTCTTGGTTTCCTCTCAGGTCATGGTCTCAGGGTGGTGAGATTGAGCCCCGCGTCAGGTTCTGCCCTCAGCGCAGAGTCTGCTTAAGACTCTCCCTCCCCTTCTTCGGTGCCTACCCCCGTGTGCCCTCCCTCTCTCTCTCTCTCAAATAAATTAATAAATCTTTTTAAAAATAAAAAAAGAAGAAAGGTAAGTACAGGGGCGCGTGGCTGGCTCAATCAGTAGAACACGTGACTTTTGACCTCGGGGTTGTAAGCTTGAGCCCCACGTTGGGTGTAGAGGTTGCTTAAAAATTTTAAAAAATCTTTAAAAAAAAGCAAGTATAATCATAGTGGATAAAAGGACTTTGTACAAATATTGATGTTTGGCCAGTCTTTAAAAAATAAATTGTCTTTATTGATTTATGTGAGATGAAATTCAACTATTTAATATTTGAAGTTCAATAATTTTTTTTAAAGTTCATCTATACTCATGTACTCACCACCATAATCAGACACAGAACATTTTCATCAACCCATAAAGTTACCTCCCACCCCTTTGCAGTCAACTTTCACTGTCCTACTCCCGGCCCGAGCAGCCACTCCTGTTTTCTGTCCCTATGATTTGTTTTTTCCAAAATGTCAGTAGACGTTCATCAGATAGCATCTAGTCTTTTGCATCTGGCCTCTTTCACTCAGCATATGCAACTGAGATTTATCCATATTATTACACCTATATTCCTCAATGTTTTGACGCATTCTCAAGTTGATGGACATTTGGGTTGTTTCCAGCTATTGCCTACTGTGAACGGAACTGCTGTAGACATTCATGTACAGGTCTTCATGTAGGTATGTGAAATTATTTACCTTGGGCATATTCCCGAGGGTGAGATTGCTGAGCTGTATGGTAAATATATGTTTAATTTTTAAAGATAGTTTTCCAGAGTTGCTGCACTGTTTTCTGAAAGCAATGTATAAGGGTTTCAGTTGCCCTACATCTTTGCTAACACTTCATATTAGTAGTCTTTTCAATTTTACCCATTCTGTGATGGTATCTCATTATAGTTTTGCCTTTCCCTAATGACCAATGACAGTAAGCATCTTTTCATGTGCTTATGAGATTCATATATCATTAGTAAAGTGTTTAAGTCTTTTGCCCATTTTTAATTGGATTGTTTTTCTTCTTCTTGAGTTTTAAGAGTTCTTTGTAGGGGCACCTGGGTGGCTCAGTTGGTTAAGCGTCTGCCTTCGGCTCAGGTCATGATCCCAGGGTCCTGGGATCAAGCGCTGTGTTGGGCTCCTTGCTCTGCAGGAGGCCTGCTTCTCCCTCTGCCTCTGTTCCACTCCCTCTGCTCCAACCCCTGCTCATGCTGTATATTCTGGATGTGAGTAATTTATCAGATACATATAGGCATACACTTTTATTGCACATCACTTTATTGCACTTTGCAGATACTGCATTTTTTTTTTTTTTAACAAATGAGTTTGTGGCACCCTGTGCCAAGCAAGTCTGTCGGAGCCATTTTTCCAGGAGCATTTGCTCCCTTCATGTCTGTGTGTCACATTCTGGTACCTCTTGCAATATTTCAAGCTTTTCCATTAATATTGAACAGCTGAATAATGCAGGGGTTAGGGATGCCCACCCCCTGCACAGTCCTGCACAGACCAAAATCTGCATGTGACTTTTAACTACTAATAGCTTACAGTTATCAGAAGGCTTACTGATAACATAAACAGGTGATTAATATGTATTTTGTATGTTACATGTATTACATCCTGTAGTCTTGCAACAAAGTAAGTTAGAGAAAAGGAAATGTTATTAAGGAAATCATAAGGAAGAGAAAAAGCATTTACAGGACTGTATTTATCAAAGAGAGCTTACATATAAATGGACCCATGCAGTTCAAACCCATGTTGTTCAAGGGTGAACTGTATTTGTTATCTATGATCAGTGATTACAACTCACTGAAAGCTCAGATGGTTAGCATTTTTTAGTAATGAAGGATTTTTAAATTAAGGTATGTATAGTTTTTTATTCATAATGCTATTGCACAGTTAATAGACTATAGTATAGTGTAAACATAACTTTTATATGCCTGGGAAACCAAAAATTTCATTTGACTTTCTTTGTTGTGAATTGCAGTGCTTTGGAATCGAACCCGCCATATCTCCAAGGACTACCTGTGTGTGTTTTGGAGATATTTTCCCCAGGCTGAGTTTGCCTTTCCATTTAATCATCAGAGCCTTTTGAGAGCAGAAGATTTTGATTTTGATGAAGTCCGACTTATACATGTTCTCTGTTTATTATTTGTACTTTTTGTGTCCTAATAAAAGCTTTTCTTCTAGAATTTTAGTCTTTACAGTTGTATACATTTTGAGTTAATTTAAGTGTATGGAGTGAGATAAGAGGTTTTGTTTTGTTTTGTTTTGTTTGCATACAGATATCCTGTTATCCAACACTATTTGTTTTAAAGACTGTCCATTCTTGAAAGACCTTGGTACCTTTATCAAAGTGTGGGTCTACTTCTAGGCTCTCTATTCTGTTCCACTGATTTTTTTTAACCAGTTATTTTTTATTGAGATGTAATTCACATACTGTAAAATTCACCATATCAAAGTGCATGATTCAGTGGTTTTTAGTATATTCACAAGGTTGCGCAACCATCACTGCTGTCTAATTCTACATTTCCATTACTCCAAAAAGAATATTCCATTGATTTTTTTCCAGCTTTGTTGAGATGTAATTGTTGTATGGGTTTAAGGCATACAGTGTGTTGATCTGACACATTTATATATTGCAATATGATTACCACCATAGTGTCAACTAATACCTCTATCATGTCACATATTTATCTTTTTTTTTTAAGATCTTATTTATTTATTTGAGAGACAGAGCACAAGCAGGGGGAGTGGCAGGCAGAGGGAGAAGCAGGCTCCCCGCCGAGCAGGGAGCCCGATGTGGGACTTGATCCCAGGACTCTGGGATCATGACCTGAGCCAAAGGTAGACGCTTAACGGACTGAGCCACCCAGGCGTCCCAAATCATTTCTTTTTTTTTAAGTTTTATTTAAGTAATCGCTACACTGATCATGGGGCTTGAACTCAGAACCCTGAGATCAAGAGTCACATGCTCTACCAACTGAGCCAGCCAGGTGCCCCTATCATTTCTTTTTTGTGGTGACATTTAAGATCTATTCTCTTAACTGTCCAGTATATAATACAGTATTGTACACAGTATTCACAATGCTGTGCATTAGATTCCCAGAACGTGTTCATCTTCTAACTGGAAGTTTGTACCCTTTGACCAACATCTCCCCATTTCCCCCAGCCCCAGCACCTGGTAATTACCATGCTACACTTTGTTTCTGCAAGTTTGGCTTTCTTACAGTCCACATATAAGTAATATAAGGTATTTGTCTATCTCTGACTTCTTTCTTTCAGCATGATGCCCCCAAGGCCCATCTTTTCATGGCTGAGTAGTATTCCATATCACTCACACACACACACACACACACACACACACACACACACACAACCACATCTTCTTTATCCATTCATCTGCTGACAGACATTTAGGTTGTTTCCATATCTTGGCTGTTGTAAATAGTGCGATGAACATGAGAGTGCAGATATCTCTTTGGATATATACCTGTAAGTGGGAGTACTGGATGATATGGTAGTTTTGTTTTTAATTTTTCTGTGACCAAACATGATCTAGCCATACTGTTTTCCATAGTGACTGTACCAATTTATATTCCCATCAACAGTGTACAAAGGTTGCCTTTTCTCTATATGCTTGCCAACCTTTGTTAGCTCATCTTTTTGGTGATAATCATTCTAAAGGGTGGGAGGTGATATCACATTGTGGTTTTGATTTGCATTTCCCCAATGTTGAGCACCTTTTCATGTACCTGTGGGCCATTTTTATGTCTTTGGAAAAATGTCTTTTCAGTTCCTCTGCCCATGTTTTAATTAGATTGTTTGTTTTTGTTTTTTTCATTATTGAGTAGTATGAGTTTTTTTCAAATATATTTTGGATATTAACCCTCTATCACATATATAGTTTGCAAATATTTTGTTCCATTCAATAGGTTGCATTTTCATTCTGTTAATTGTTTCTTTTGCTGTACAGAAGCTCTTTAGTTTAATGCAGTCGCACCAATTTCTGTTCTTGTTGCTTGTGCTTTTGGTGTCATATCTAAAAACTTGCTGCCAAGACCAATGTCAAGGAGCTTCCCCCCTGTGTTTTCTTTTTCTTTTTTTTTTTTTTTAAAGATTTTATTTATTTATTTGAGAGAGAGAGAATGAGAGACAGAGCACGAGAGGGAAGAGGATCAGAGGGAGAAGCAGACTCCCCGCCGAGCAGGGAGCCCGATGTGGGACTCGATCCTGGGACTCCAGGACCATGACCTGAGCCGAAGGCAGTCGCTTAAACAACTGAGCCACCCAGGCGCCCCCCCCTGTGTTTTCTTATAGGAATTTAAGTTTCAGGTCTTATTTTAAATCTCTAATCCATTTCAAGTTAATTTTGTGGTGTAAGATGAGCATTCAATTTTATTTTTCTGCATGTGGCTCTTCAGTTTTCCTGACACCATTCATTGAAGAGACTGTCCTTTTCCCACTGTGTATGTCCAGCATTAGTTGACCGTATGCCGGGGTTTATTTCTGGGCTCCCAATTCTGTTCCATTGTCCATGTGTCTGTTTTTATGCCGCTTGATAGTTTTAATTACTATAGCTTTCTGGTATAGTTTTAAATCAGGAAGTGCGATGCCTCCAGCTTTGTTGTTCTTTCTCGGGATGGCTTTGTCTATCTGGGGACTTTTGTGGTTCCATATAAGTTCTAGGATTGTCTTTTATATTTCTGTGAAAAATGCCATCGGGATTTTGATAGGGGTTGCACTGAATCTATACATAGCTTTGGGTAAATGGACATTTTAACAATATTAATTCTTTCTATCCATGAACATGGGTATCTTCCCATTTATTCGTGTCTTCCATTTTTCTCATCAAGGTATTATGGTTTTCAGTGTACTGATCTTTTACTTCCTTGGTTAAATTTATTCCTAGGTATTTTATTGTTTTTGGTGCTTTTGTGACTGGGATTGTTTTTTTTCTTTTTCAGATATTTTGTCATTATTGTATAGAATACAATCAATTTCTTTTTTTTTTTTAAAGATTTTATTTATTTATTTGAAAGAGAGAATGAGAGAGAGAGAGAGCATGAGAGGGGGGAGGGTCAGAGGGAGAAGCAGACTCCCTGCCGAGCAGGGAGCCCGATGCGGGACTCGATCCTGGGACTCCAGGATCATGACCTGAGCCGAAGGCAGTCGCTTAACCAACTGAGCCACCCCGGTGCCCTACAATCAATTTCTGTTTGTTGATTTTGTAGCCTGCAGCTTAACTAAACTTCTTGATTAGTTTTAACAGTGTTTTGAAAGATTCTTTAGGATTTTCTACATATAAGATTATATAATTTGCAAACAAAGACAGTTTTACTTCTTCCTTTCCAATATGCTTGCCTTTTATTTCTTCATTTTCCTGATTCCTCTGCCAGGACTTCTACTAGTATGTTGAATAAGACTAGTGAGAGGGGGCATCCTTGTCTTGTTCCTGATCTTAGAGGAAAAGCTTTCGGTTTTTCACTGTTGAGTATGATGTCAGCTGTGGGTTTGTCATGTATGACCTTTATTATGTTGAGGTATGTTCCTGTGTACCCAGTTTGTTGAAAGTTTTTATCATGAAAGGATATTTTGTCAAATGCTCTTTCTGCCTCTATTGAGATGGATCATCTGGTTTTATCTTTCATTTTATTAATGTGGTATATCATATTTGTTGATTTGCGTGGGTAGAACCATGCTTGCATCTCAGGGATTAATCCCACTTGATTATGGTGTGTGATCCTTTCAGTGTGCTGTTGCATTCCATTTGCTAATATTTTGTTAAGAGTTTTTGCACCTATATTCATCAGGAATATGAGTCCGTCGTCTTCTTGTGGTGGTGTTTTTTAGCTTTGGTATCAGGGTAATGCTAGGCTTGTAAAATGGGTTTGGGAGTGTTCCTATCTCTTCAATTTTTTGGCTGAGTTTGAGAAGGATTGGCATTAATTCATCTTTAAATGTTTGATAGAATTCAATAAAGCCATATATGGTCCTGGACTTTTCTTTGTTGGAGGTTTTTGATTGCTGATTCAATCACTGTATTTGTTATTGGTTGATATATTCTATTTCTTCATCATTCTCTCTTGATAAGTTGTATGTTTCTAGGAATCTGTCAGTTTCTTGTAGGTTATCCAATTTGTTGGCATATAACTATTCATAGTAGTCTTCTGTGATCCTGTGTATTTCCATGGTATCAATTGTAATGTCTCCTCTTTTATTTCTGATTTTATTTACTTGAATCTTCTTTGTTTTTTAGTCTAGCTGAAGTTTTATCAATTTTATCTTAAAAAAAAAAGACAAAACCCAGCTCTTAGTTTCATTTGTTTTCTATTTTTTTTTACCTCTCTTTCTGCCCTGGTCTTTATTATTCCCTCCTTCTGCAACCTTTAGGTGTAATTTATTCTTCTTTTCCTATTTCCTAGAAATCTGTCCTCTACTCTGTTACTATATGTGTCTTAAAAATGTAATGCACAGGGGTGCCTGGGTGGCTCAGTTGGTTAAGCATCTGCCTTCGGCTCAGGTCATGATCTCAGGATCCTGGGATCAAGCCGTGCATCGGCTTCCTGTTCAGTGGGGAGTCTGCTCGTCTTCCTCCCTCTCCCTCTGCCCCTTCCCCCATTCGTGCTCTCTCTCTCAAATAAATAAAATCTTTTTTAAAAATACGATGTACATTTTTAAAAAAATATTTACTTTTATAGAGAGAGGGCAAGCGGGGGAGGGGCAGAGGGAGAGAAAGAGAATCTCCAGTAGACTCCCTTCTGGCTACGGAGCCTGACACGGGGCTCAGTCTCACGACCCTGAGATCATGACCGGAGCTGAAATCAAGAAGCTTAGCCAACTGAGCCACCCAGGTACCCGTGCAATGCACATTTTATGAAAGTGTAACGCATCAGGGAAGTGTGGAAATCACGTAGTGTGATGGATTTCCTAATCGGGACACACCATGTCAGCAGCATCTAGGTCAGGTGTCCTCATGTGTTCCCTCAGTGGGAAGCACTGTGCTGACATCCCGCAGCAGAGGTGAATCTGGCTGTTATTCGTGTTCATACACACACGGTCGTACAGGATGTACTCTTGTTCCCTGACTTCTGTCACTCAGCACTGCTCGTGCTCGTTGTCTATGCATCCCCACTGGTTCTGCACAGTGTACCACTCTTTACTAGCCCGTTCTACTGGCGATGGACTTCTGGGTACTGTCTACTTCCGAGCTATTGCAAACGGTGCTGATCAGAACTCGCCTGTCGCTCTTTGGTGCACTTGTGTTGACATTCCCGTGGAGCATCTGCCTGGAGTGGCATGGTGGGATCGCTGGGCAGGCACAGGCCCAGCTTCCGTACATGCTGAGCAGTCTTCTGTGGGGTTGCATTAGATAATGTTTGAAGACAGAAATCTTACCGTGTCACCTCCTAGGCTTCATACCGTTAGTTGCCCCCATCACATAGGACTGGAAGCTAGGGCTCTAGTAGCCCGGGCCCAGCGTCCCTCCTTTGCCTCTTCCCCTGTGGTCCCGGCCTCACACTCATGCTCCGGCCCCCAGGCATGCCCAGGCTATTCCCCCTGCTCAGACCACCTTCTTGTCCCCTAGCCATCCCCTGACTTGTGCCCACCTCTTTCCTATTTCTCCTCAAAGACTCCGCTGTTCACATAGTCACTCTCCTTCAGGACACGTGATGCCCTGCTTCCCCAGGCAGGTCTCATTGGCCTCCCCACAGTGTGTCCTGTCATCATCTTTTAATGTGTCTCCACTGCTTAGCACCCAGGGAGGAGGTGTAGTCTGCCTGGGCTGCGTCAGTCTTGCTCCGTCCGGGAGGTAGGGACCAGCTCTCTGAAGAACTGTCTTTATTCCAAGATGGGAACAGTGGGAGGGAGAGAGAAATTCCTTAACTCAAAAATAGTTGCAGTCATTGTTATAGTAATACAGTGCCGAGTTGGCATGAATTTTGAAGGATCAGCTCCTTTGGGCCACTGTGGCCCCGTGGGGCCCTGCCCCTCCCCCGCTGCCTCCGCACCACGGTCACGCTGGACAGCAGGGCCCAGGGGTCCTGGCTGGGGGGCCCATTCGAGAGACTGGTAGAGAGCTGCACAGCTACTTCAACTAGGACTCTCCGTAACCCTTCGGTTGTGGTTTGTGAAGCATGGCCTTAGGAAGTGGGGTTATTGCTTGCTTCCTCTTTTTGGGGAGACTCCTGAGATACCAGATTGACATCTGCTCCTTCAGCTCCGGGGGGAGGGGAGGGGGAAGGAGACGGTTCTTCCTGCTGCCGCTTGACCACAGGCTGTCCCAGGGTAGGGGAGGGTGGAGAGGAGAGAGACCTTATTTTCTTCTTTGTTGTTCATATATACAACATGTTTCTTGGGTTTTATATATATATATATATGAAAGTCACTTTGGGCAAGGAAAAAGTTCCTACAGACAGAAAACTAAAATTCTTGGGCTATTTGATTAGGAAAATGTTTGAGTAAACACAGTGGTAGCTTCCCTGAGTCCTTCTGTTTATCATGATTGAAAGAACATTTATACACCTAAAAAAAATGCAGTAATGGAAAACAAAGCTATTGTTCTGTTGTTTTTGAAATGTTTGAAAAATTGTTTAAACTGAATACAGCAGTATCTATTCTCTGATAACCACAAAGTAGTAACGAGGGATTTTTAGATTCTCATTGGATTTTGCTCTTCCTGGAATAGACTCTGTGTTAGTTTTTAAGGGCTTTTTAAAAGCCAAGTATAGACCAAATTGTGCTTTTTAGTAATATTTAGGGTCCTGGGATCCACCCCTGAACACTAGAGAGGCCAAGGTGTCATGAATCCTGAGGAAGAATGGTGTGTTCGGCCTCAAAGCTGCTGGTTTCTGTCTGCTGATCTTAGTGGTAATGTGGCTTTTAAAGTGGCATTTAAAAAGAAAAAAATTCTGGTGGGGGTTTCGTATATGAAAGGGTTGGATTCGGTTAGTTCAGTGCATCCGGTTCCCTTGAAACCCCAGTCATTCCAACACAACATGTTTTTCTAGTAGTTTTGGACCCAAAGAATTCTAGCTGCTGTCAACAAACAGTGAGCAGCTGTGTGTTTAGGACTCACAGGAAGGTGAGTAACTGGATCCACTTTATGTATTTAAAAGCATGTTTCGTAAAATAGCCTTCATTTCTTCCCCACTTCTTTCTTGGAATTCAGAGTTTTAGCTGCTCTCTCAACTGTTTTAATTGAGGGGACAGGTAATTACTCAAAAACCCCATTAGGCTTAATTTTCTGTGCTTTTATTTTTTAAAAAGCTTATTTCTTTTTTAAAACTGTTTAAAAATGGAGATCCATGTGTCACGTGTGGACATGGGGTCATTCTTTGGCGCACCTACAGGAGTTAGCTCCCCTCTGGTTTGCCTTCCTCCTCCTTGCCTATTGGACCACGTCCAGGTAACCAACAACTTTGCAGAGAATTTAAACTGGTTTTAACAATATTCTTAGCTAAAGGTAATTCTGAAGGTAAATCTGTTACCAAATGAATTGAATCCTGAATTCCAGAGCGCACTGGAAATGGAGTTTGGATTACTGCTGATTCCCAGTGTGCAACCTGGGGTGGGAGCACAGTCCTGGTTAGCACCAGCCAAACCAGTGGGGGAGCCACGTGTGGTTTCTGGGTAATGCTCAGGGTTCCTTTTGTAGCACAGGTGGTGTTCTGGAGCTTTGTAGTTGTTTTTGGTGGTCATCTTTCAGAGTCTTTTCGCTAATTCATTCTGTCCCACGTCACTGGGAGAGGCCTGTGATTGGCTGTCCCGTGGATCCTGGGTCCCAGGGCAGCCAAGCCCAGGATACCCGCGTCTCTCACTACCAACGGCTGCGGCCTTGCCCCATTTGGCTGGGTGAGGCGGGTCCCTCTGACAGGTGGCCGAGCTTGGCTTTGACCTCTGATTTCTCAGCTCTCTGTCCAGTGCTCCTTCTGGGAGGCTTGTTCCTCCAGAGCTTTGAAATACTGATTTAAGTACAAGGGAGTGTGGGCTCAGGCCTAGCCAGGAACCCTCACCTGCATTTGAAACAGTTTTATTCACTTTTGGGTAGGCCTGACTTCTAAAGTGGTTATCTACGAGTAGTTTAAATAGGTGTGTGTTCTCTTCTTTCTAGAATAGTTAGCAAACCACCTAAAAAGGAATGGCTTTCTCTGACATTTTGTAATAGTGCTTTTGTGTTGCTTCAGACTTAAATTTAAGTTGTATTTCCAAGCTCCCCATTTCTCACCTAAGAAAGCAGAACAGTTGAATAAAAACCACTTTGTTAATATAGCCTTAAAATGTTTCTGAAAAACAAAACCTGTTAAATGGTACACTGACGGATAGTCATTCCCTTGCCCTCCATTGCTTTTGGCCTGAGTTGTCACTGAAGAAAAACAAAGACCTTTGGGGGCAGACAAGGTAGGTGGGACTTACCTGCTTCGAACCAGACCCCTTGGCCCTTTCGCCATGCCCTGCGGATGGACGTCGGGTTGGGATACGGCACAGATCCTTGGCTCTTTCTCCTTGACCTTGTGCCGGGCAGAATGAACATATTTGAGCAACTGCCAGCATGTTGGTTAAGAGCTGCATTCTTCTCTAGCAGGCTTGCAAATGTATTCTAGACGGCAAATCACTTGCTGTATTTCTTAGTAGCCAAGTGTGGGAAACCTCTGCTTGGTCAGCAGCAGTGTGGATGGGCCCCGGGTAGGTCATGATAGCTGGTGAGCCCCGAGTCTGAATCCCAGGAGCCGTGCCTCAGAGCTCACTGCACCCTCGGCCCTACCTCCTCGGGCTGCTTCACCTGCCACGAGCCCAGAGACAGATCCCGAGAAGTCTGTTGGCCTTGTTTCACTGCATGTTGGATTCTAGAAAGTGACTAAGTTTAAGGGAGGCCACCACAAATCCTAAATAAGAAATGGGAAGGTTTTGCTGTTGATTGGGGATTGTGCAGCATGTTGAACTCAGATAAGAATATAATCCGGTAATAATAATTATAGACCGAGAGGCCAGCAAATTGAGTTCCTTCTATGATCTCAATCATTTTCTTTAGACCAGTTTTCTTTCTTTTTTTTTTAAAGATTTTATTTTATTTATTTGACAGAGAGAGAGACAGCGAGAGAGGGAACACAAGCAGGGGGAGAGGGAGAGGGAGAAGCAGGCTTCCCACGGAGCAGGGAGCCCGATGCGGGGCTCAATCCCAGAACCCTGGGATCATGACCTGAGCTGAAGGCAGACGCTTAACGACTGAGCCACCCAGGCACCCCTAGACCAGTTTTCTTTGAGATAAAATTTTATACACAAGAAAATTCACACATTAGGCATATAGGTGGATCATTGCGAAAAATGTATATACCACCCTCCTGCGTTCCAACAAAGTTCTGCTTGGAGTGGAGTTTGGCTTCTCCAGCTGAGCCAGTTGTAGACGTCACGTTACCTTGTCCTCGCTCTTGAGTCTTGCTGAAACCCACGCATCGTGGCACCCTGGGGTTCCGTGCTCCTGGCATATCAAGGATGCTGTTCCAGTGGGGCTGCATGGAGCCAGTGTCCCATCAGACTTCACTTAACATAAGGTTGAAGATAAATTGTCAAGAATTCCAGGATGGTGGCAGCTTCTGAGCACCGATTCCATGGCGCACGCCTGGCAGGTTGCAGTGATGTATGCTTGTTGCTCAGTAAACACCTGGGGGTGCCTTCTGGGTGAGGACACACATGGAGCCCGGTGTGGAGCAGTGGCCTGAGCCACTGGCTGCCCGGGCCTCCCAGGGCAGGGAGGTGTTCCTGCTGTGCAGTTTAGGGCAGGAAGCGACGAGAGGAGGGCCTCCTCCCAGAGCTGGGTGAGCGCTTTCATAGGGCAGGAGGGTGTGAAGGTAAACACATCTGCTCTGTCAGCTGTAACTGGGCACCTGTGTAAGTCACTCTGTTTCCCCATCTGTAAGATGGGGAGAACCTAGAGGGTAGGGAGATGTCCCCCTGAGTATCAGCTTGAGAATATAAGTGGAGCCTTTAGCATGGGGCCAGGCACGGAGTCCGTGCTCTGAACTCCTGGTGGCCAGCATTATTCCTAGTCTCCCCTCGGAGCCACAGGCGGGCCCTTTGTGGCGGTGACTCTCAGCACCTCCTTCCTGGGCATCAGCCCTGCTGGGAGCACGAGTGCGCGCCCCACCACCTGCGGCCGCGCACGCTCCTCTCTGGCTGTGGGGGCCAGGCCTCCCCCGGGCGCTCGCCTCCTGCCGGGAGCCCGCGGGGACCGACAGCACCGCCCGCTCGCCGTCCGGCCTGTCTCCCTAGAGCCCTTGGCCTGGCTCGCTGTGCGGGCATTTTACAGCTGTTCTTTCCAGACGTTTAGAGTGGGCCTGGGGGTGGGAGGGGACGGTCCTATCTCCCTCGTCGGTCACTTTGTTTTAAGGATGGCAAAATAATTGCCTTAAGAGTGGTATGGCATTAAAAAATCTCTTTGTAAAATGTCTGGCAGAGCCAAAGAGTGGACAGCCACGGGATGGTTGCCGAGGTAGCATTCAGAGGACCCAGTGTGGCATCGGGGACCATAAAGCGCCCGTTTGTCTCACGGACCCATGAGGGGTCAGAGAGGGAGGGGACAGCTGAGCGGAGACCCTCACTTCTTGATTTCAAAGGCACCGCCGCTTGGCCAGAGCCGCTTGGTTAATGTCAGAAAGGTGTTTTGCCAGCATCGTTTCCGGGGTAGTCAGTGGGGTTGGCGAGGGGTCGGCGGGCAGGAAGCCCCTGTCGTTGCTGTAAAGAGACCGGCCAGCAGGAGAATGACAGCATCAAAGGTCCCCGGCGCGCCGCCCACCAGCCGCTCGGAGCGGAGAGTGACGCGACCTTGCCGCGCTCCGTGCTCCAGGCCCCGCGCCGGCGCGGAGTTCAAGGCACTTTGTTTTTTCACCTGTTTCCTACGGTTCTGAGAAACTTCTGAAGAAGTAATGTGTGACTGTATCAGACACCCGGGCGTTTTCTCAAGGGAAAATAATGTTACAACCGGGAGGGGAGAAGTAGCCACTTGACTGAGATGCAGGACTGTTCTCGAAAGTAAGAAAAGCCCTCTCCGGCCAGGCGTGCTCCGCGTCGCCGCGCTTTCCCCTAACACGCGGCCACAGCGGGTCCCCGCGGCCGGCTTGGCGGGAGCGGGTCAGACAGGTGCGGGGAGCCGCGGCGCCCACGGCCCCAGCCAGCCCCGCGCAGGCGCAGGCTCAGGCTCGTGCCCCCCGGAGCCCGTCCCTTCCGCCGCCTTTCCTCACACTCTTAATTTCACAGCGTGCAGCCAACTTGCTGGCAGCAAAGAGGACAGCCTGAAGTGATTTACAGATTTCCTAACATTTCCCCCTATCATTACATTTTAATCCATGCGGGCTGAATATTCTATGGAGGCTCCTTTATTTAAAGGCTGTTCTCGTGGTAGAAGCCCGTGTCCGTCTAAGCCCCTTTGCAGGAAGTCGACGACGAGTGCTCGTTTGGTTCACCCGGTGCGCGTGCGTTTCCGGACGTGGCCTCGGCAGACACGATAGTTGCAGTTAGTAAACCAGCATAATAAACTCTTCAACTGGGCGCCTGGGTGGCTCAGTTGGTTAAGCGACTGCCTTCGGCTCAGGTCATGATCCCAGGGTCCTGGGATCGAGTCCCGCATCGGGCTCCCGGCTCGGCGGGGAGCCTGCTTCTCCCTCTGGCCCTCCCCCCTCTCATGCTGTTTCTCTCTCGCGAGCGCTCTCAAATAAATAAATAAATAAAATCTTTAAAAAATAAAAATAAAAAATAAAAAAAATAAACTCTTCAACTGAACCCTGCCTTTTACACTCTTACCACCAGGTGGCTAAGAAAAAAAATTAAGCGGGAGAAGTTCAACAACTATGGAAATGACTTGTAATCACTTTTAATTTCGGCTTCAGCAGGGAAATACGAAACCGCAGACAGGCTGCCTGAAGACTGAGAAGTGCTGAGCGAGGACCGGCATCTCCCGCAGTGCAGGCCGGGGGGCGCGTCCAGGGCTGGTTTTGTTTTCGTAAATACTGACAGTGCTGAAGTAGCCACATTTTGAGACTCTCTGAGCCTGTCCCCCCTCCCGGCTGACCCCCGGCTGTCCACGCTACTCCCAACCGGTTGGGTTTGGGACAGGGGTTCGGTTTTTGGGCTCTTCGATTCTCAAGTGGAAGGTGCTCACACCCTAACACAGCAGTGGCCCCCTGTCAGTCCTGGACACATTGATAACGCCCTTGGCAGAGATGGTGCTCAGGGTCATTCAGAGTCGGCTCTAAGACCTGGAAGTGAAATAGGCCACGTTGAATGGTAGTATCCCATGCGTCCATCTCGTTGGTTTTGTAGGGAAATCCGTGTGTGGTAGGGATGGTGACATAACACGGTAGGAAACACTTTTAGACTTCTCCTTAGACTGCATTCGTTAGAGGAGGGACAGCATCAGAGGACAGGGACCTATTCTGTGGCGTTTAAAGAGAAGGGCAGATCTTATCCCATGAACACAAAACCCCAGCAGTGCACCCACTTGTGCTTCTCGTGGTGCTCAGCTTCTCCTGTGCATTCCAGTTTGCCCTTCAGTTCTCTAATTTATTAACTCTGACAAGTAACCTCTTGGTTGTACATGATTTTATTCACAATTTGTTTTTCTCATTCAAAGTGAACATGAGTGCCTTAATCCTCTAATGGGAATTAATTGCTTGTTTCAGTGCTTAACTCTGATCCTTTCTCAATCCCCACAGGGATGAGTTTCTTCCTGAAGGATCTGTATTTGTTCAAAACACAATCAGAAAGGTAATGATGTTTTTCTTATGAAAGGAGCCAGAAATGCAAAATGTTAATTCTTTTTTTTTTCCTTACATAAGTAGTAAAGGATACAATTCAATAGATGAAATGTAGGCTATTATAATTTGTCATTCTAGCAGGCTGCATTAGTTCCTAGAAAAGTTTAATTTTATTGTCCAGTTTTCTTTCATGAGAAGAAATTATCTTCTGCAGAAGAAAGCTACTGACTGATTTTCCACAGAGTTGAAGTTAACAACCTGTGGTCTAACCAGGATCACTTTTTTTTTTTTTTTAAAGATTTTTATTTATTTATTTAACAGAAATAGAGAGCACAAGTAGGCAGAGCGACAGACAAAGGTAGAGGGAGAAGCAGGCTCTCCGCCAAGCAGGGAGCCTGAGGTGGCACTCGATCCCAGGACCCTGGGATCATGACCTGAGCCGAAGGCAGCCGCTTAACGGACTGAGCCACCCAGGCGCCCCTAACCAGGATCATTTCTATGTCACAGCACCTTCCTGGGTATTCTTGGCTCTGAAAAATTATTAAGGCCCAACCAGTAATTGATATGGTTTGATTCCCTTTCCTGTTTATTATGTGGAATATTCATTTTTGTTTTATTTTTTTAAGAGGCTTCATTGAGAGGAATATAAGCTAGTAGATATTTTTAGAAGACCTTGATAAAGGAAGGAGGTGGGCTGGAGAACCTAGGAAAGAACATTCATTGGGTGCTGAGGCCATGCACACAATCGGCAGTCAGTAGAGATAGAATGAACCCAGTTTTAAAACAACTTTCTTAAAGACCCACAGTTGCCAAGTGGTAGAGATGGGGATCGATTCAGGCCTGTCACTGTGCATTTCTTTACTCTTACCATGTGCTGCGTTCTTACACGTCCGTCAATAGAACACTGAGGCTGCCCTGCCTGACGATGTTCCCTGCAAGGGCTGAGCCCCAACTGCTATCTGGGCCCACAGGGCGGGCCTGGTCAGCCATCAGTGTCCTAGAAGAGGCCTACCTGGGGGATGTACTTTACATTAAAGCAGAGTTAGAGCCACTTCTAAAGGCCGCTCTTCAGTTTCCTCTGGAAAAACCCAAATGGCTCACCTATGGCTGGTTCCTAAACGAAACTCTTACATTTTATCGAAGACTCTAACACGGCTGAAACACAGTAATGTATGAGCCTCGGGATGGCAGTGCCACCCTCTCCCAACCTGAATCAATCACAGGCATGTTCTTAATTAGCCCCGGCTGGGGTTCTGAGAAGATCTGGCCCATGTAGTAGACTTTTTTACATGTCCTATTGGCTGTGACCCTCATAGCTGCCCCTGGAGATGGGATGAACATGTCAGACAAAGAACAGAAGAAAAACTACACTTTGCAAAAGGAAGGTAAAAATAAAGATTGGAGCAGAGATAAACTAGAGAACAGAAGAACAATAGAGAAAATCAACAAAATTGACAAACTTTTCAATTTACTAAGAAGAAAGATACAAATAACAAGTCAGAAATAAAAGAGGGGACATTACAGCCCATTTAGTAGAAATAAAAAGAATTACAACAGTTGTGTGCCAACAAATTGGAAACCTAGATGAAATGGATCATTCTTAGAAACACACCCCACCAAGGTGAACTGTGAAGAAATAGAAAATTGGAACAACTAATAACCAGAAAAGAGATTGAATTAGTAATCAAAACCTCTTTAACATGGGATGCCCGGGTGGCTCAATAGGTTAAAGCATCCGACTCGTGGTTTCAGCTCAGGTCATGATCTCATGGGTCATGGGTTATGCTTGAGATTCTCTCCCACTCCCCCAACTTGCACACTTTAAAAACAAAGACCAGAACCAGATGGCTTCACTGGTGAATTCTACCAAATCTTCCCAAAAATTGAAGAGGAGGGAAACTTCCAGACTCATTCAATGAGAGCAGCATTCTCTGTTACCAAAACCACAGATTAATATCCCTGAGGATTGATGCAAAAATTCTAAACAAAATATTAGCAAACAAAATTCAGCAACACATTAAAAGGATTATATACCACGACCAATTGGAGTTTATCTCAGGAATGCAAGGGTGGTTCAACATAAGAAAATCAATGTAATACACATTAATAGAATGAAGGAAAAAAAGCTGGACGAAATTCAACACAAGTTTGTGGTAAAAACACTTAAACTAGGAATAGAAGGAAACTACCTTAATATAGTAAAGGCCATATACGAAAAGCCCCAAACTAATCTCATACTCAGAGATGAAAGACAAAGTTTTTCCTCTAAGACCAGAAACAAGACAAGGATGCTTGTAATTTTACCACTTCTGCTCAACATAGTATTAGAAGTCCTACCTGAAACCATCAGACAAGAAATGAGATATCCAAATTGGAAAGGAAGAAGTAAAATTATCTCTGTTCACATTATCTTATATGTAGAAAGCCGTAAGATTTCCACAAGAAAAATGTGGGAATTAATAAATAAATTCAGCAAAGTTGAAGGATACAAAAATCAGTGCACAAAAATCAGTTGCATTTCTATATATTAGCATTGAAAAATCTGAAAAGAAAATATAAAAACTAATTCCTCTTACAGTAACATCAAAAAGAATAAAATACTTAGGAATAAACTTAACCAAGGAGGTGAAAGACTTATACACTGAAAACTACAACACATTGCTTAAAGAAATTAAAGACAATAAATGGAAAGATATCTCATGTTCATGGATTAGAAGACTACTGTTAGGATGCTAATACTACCCAAAGTGATCTACAGGTTTAATTCAACTCTTAATGAAAATTCTCAAAGTTGCATTTTTGCAGAAATAGAAAAATCCATCCTAAAATTCATAAGGAATATCCAGGGACCCCAAATAAGCAAAGTAATCTTGAAAAATAACAAAGTTGGAGGTCTCCTACTTCCTGATTTCAAAAAACTTACTGCATAGCTACAGCAGTCAAAAACAGTGTGGTACTGACCTAAAGACCCACACATATAGAGACCAATGAAAGACAATAGAGAGTCTAGAAATCAATCGTTGCATATATAGTTAAATGATTTTTGGCAAGGGTGCCAAGACCAATGGGGAAAGGATAGTCTTTACAGCAAGTGGAAAACCAGATATCCATATGCACAAGAATAAAGCTGGACCCTTCCTTTACACCACATACAAAAATTAACTCAGAATGGATCAATGACCTAAATGTAAGACCTAACGCTATAAAACTTGAGAAAACATAGGGTAAAAGTTTCATGACATTGGATTTGGCAGTGATTTCTTGGATATGACACCAAAACATGGGAAACAGAAGTAAAAATACATTGGACAACACCAAAATTCAAAACTGTGCATCAAAGGACACAACCAACAGAATGAAAAGATAACCTATGGAGTGAGAGAACATATTTGTAAATCATGCATCTGGTAAGAGGTTAATATCCAGAAGATATAGAGAACTAAAATGCAATAGTGAAAAACTTGAATAGACATTCCTCCAAGGAAGATATACGAGTGGCCAATAAGCAGATGAAAAGATGCTGAACATCACCAGTCATGGAAATGCACATCAAAACCACAGTGAGATACTGCCTCACACCAGTTAGGATGGCCACTATCAAAAATAAGGCAAAACAAAACAGAAAACAACAAGTGCTGACAAAGATGTGGAGAAACTGGAACCCTTGTGCACTGCTGGTGGGAATGTAAAAATTGTACAGTCGCTAATGGAAAACAGAACGGAGGTTCTTCAGAAAATTAAACATAGAATAACCATATGATCTAGCAATCCCATGTTTGTGGCAGCATTATTCACAACAGCCGAGAAGTGGAAGCAACCCAGATGTCTATTGGTGGATGGATGAATAAAATGTGGTGTATGCGTATGATGGAGAATTATTCAGCCTTAAGTAGGAAAGAAATTCTTTTTTTTTTTTTTTAAAGATTTTATTTATTTGACAGAGAGAGACACAGTGAGGGAGGGAACACAAGCAGGGGGAGTGGCAGAGGGAGAAGCAGGCTTCCCGCGGGGCAGGGAGCCCGATGTGGGGCTCGATCCCAGGACCCTGGGATCATGACCTGAGCCGAAGGCAGCTGCTCAACTGACTGAGCCACCCAGGCGCCCCAGTAGGAAAGAAATTCTGACATGTGCTGCAGCATGGATGAACCTTGAGGACACTATGTTCCATGAAATTAGCCACAAAAACAGAGACATTATATAATTTCACCCATAAGAGGTACCTAGAGTAGTCAAACTCATAGAAAGTAGCATGGGCTTGTCAGGGGTGGGGAGACAGGGAATGGGGAGTTACTATTTAAAAATGGGTATAGAATTTCAGTTTTGTAAGATGGAAAGAGTCTTGGAGATGGATGGTGGTGATGGATGCACAATAATGTGAATGTATTTAACACTACTGAACTGTACAATTAAAAATAGGGTGATAAATTTTATATTTTGTGTATTTTATCACAATTTTTAAAAATTTGAAAATAAGAGATTCAGAGAAGGAATTGGTTTATCAAATGAAATTTAGTGAAGGGGCGCCTGGGTGGCTCAGTCGTTAAGCGTCTGCCTTCGGCTCAGGTCATGGTCCCAGGGTCCTGCGATCGAGCCCCGCATCAGGCTCTCTGCTCAGCGGAGCGCCTGCTTCTCCCTCTCCCACTCCCCCTGCTTGTGTTCCTTCTCTCGCTGTCTCTGTCAATTAAATAAGTAAATAAAATCTTTAAAAAAAAATTTTTTTTAAATAAAAATTCAGGGCGCCTGGGTGGCTCAGTTGGTTAAGCGACTGCCTTCGGCTCAGGTCATGATCCTGGAGTCCCGGGATCGAGTCCCGCATCGGGCTCCCTGCTCAGCGGGGAGTCTGCTTCTCCCTCTGACCCTCCTCCCTCTCATACTCTCTGTCTCTCATTCTCTCTCTCTCAAATAAAGAAATAAAATCTTTAAAAAAATAAATAAATAAAAATTCAGTGAAAACAAGTGGGGGAGACAAAGAATATAGTGAGGTACGTCCTTTGTAAACCGTCACTGTCACTGCGGAGCCTGAATCCTGGCCTGTCCCTGAAAGGGTCACCTCCCCGTGGCCTTGGGGTCAGCCTGATGTGCAGAGCGCTGGGGGTACCACGAGCCCAGCAGACCTAGGCCCCGTCCCCGGCGCTGGCCCCACAGGTTCTGTGCCCCATTAGCTTCCCCGTCCGCTCAGTGGGGTCCCACCACCTGTCTCTAATGCGTGGGGCACATTTGGGAAGCAGACATGGCACAGGGCCGGGCGGACGGTGCCTGGTCATCGCTGGGAGGAATCAGCCCCTGAAGGAGCGCCATCCTCTGCAGCGTTCTGACCACGATTTCTGTCCTTCCTCTAGGCCGGCTTGTCCATTCATGGCTGAGGGATTTCTTCTCTTCCTTTGCAGCTGAATCCCCGGAGTAAGGAAAGCTCAGCACTGTCTTCGCTGAGAACCCGCTCTGGCATCTTGTAGCTCTTATTCCAAAGCCCAGGCTTTTTCCAATAGGACCGTTCTGAACCTCTCCATTCTACAGGTCCTCAGCCCTGGTGGTACCCACCCCATCCTGGGCAGAGGACATCACCTATTTTAAGGAAAGGCCAGGCAACTCAGCATGAACATCCCTGTGGCCACCCATCTGTCCCTTCTGAGGCAGGGCCCCCATCACCACGCCTTCAGCACACTCTTTCCCACTGTCCCTGCTCCACTTTTTTTTTTTTTTTTTGAGGCTGCCTGTTTACCAGTCTATTTCCCTTGACCTTCACGGGGAACGGGAGAGGGGAGAATATGTCTCATTTCATATGTGGGGAAGGAACATAATTTTCCCTCTACCCGTATTACTTCTTGTAGTAAAAGATTAACAGGAGAGAAACACAAAAATTTTATAACGTGTGTATCTTCTGCATACATGGCGAGACCCAGGGGAACTGAGTAACTCCCTAATGGCCCGCACCCTCCCCTTAGGTACTATCTCCAGCTAAAGACAAAAGATGTTGGGGCCTCAGGAGCCAGGTGTGGGAGGTTTGCAGGTGAAGCACAGTGAACAAGGGTAAAGTTATGCATCTCTCAGTCTTTGCCTTGGGCACTGATAGAGCTTCTAGAGATGGAGAACCATCCTCCTCTTGCTGGTACAGTAGAAAGATAACCTCACAAATGGAGACATCCCTTAGAAATGCCCTTAGAAATGCAAATGACTCTTCTAAAAAAGGGTCACTTCTAACAGAGCTTCTCCTGTTTTTCTTAAAAATAATCAGCCTGAAGTAATCCTCCTGCCAAAGAGGCATATTCTGGGGCGACAAACTCAGCTCCGCTGTGGCTCCCTGAGTGCCCTGCTGGCCTTTCCCTCTCCTTTGGTTGCTTCCTGTTCTCCCCTCATGCTCTTGCATGGGGGGGACACGAATCCCCTCTGTAAGCATACTCCCTCTGTCCCCCAGCCATGTCCAGCCCTCTCTGGGCCCACGACTGCCACCTTACTGGCTTTCTTGGCAATCTAAAACACACCCACATCATTGGTGCAATAAACTCTTCTCAGCGCCCCTCTAAGCAAGTGGTTCCCAAACCTCCACTTCCATCCCATTTCACACTGAGCCTCTGGAAAGACGAAGGGGCTGAGGGCCCTGTGAAATGGCGGCATGGTTGTTGCAGTGAGGGTTCCCCAAGAAGGAGACTCAAGAGGAACAGGCTCTTCTGGTCCTGCTTTCTCCCTAAATACCACTCCAGTGACCCATAAAGACAGAAGATGAGGGAGGGCAACGAAATTCTGGAAGACAGAAAATGACTTAGCAGCCTGGAGAAACCAGACACCGGAAGTCCCTGCGTGGTGTGAAGCCAGCAAGCAACTGGTGACCAGTACAGCAGACGGCCAGAAAAACTCCGGACCCACGGGCCTAGGAAGAGGAGGGTCAGGGAAGAAACAGCAGGAAAGGGTGAAAGTCTGTATAGGGAGCAGACACCCAGTCTCTTCTTCCCAGCAGGGAGCAGGTGAGACACTGTCCAGAGAGGCTTGGTACTGGGGACACTGGTCCCAGCTGGGGTGGGGTTGGGCGGCACCCAGAAAATGGAGATCGAAGGAAATCTGCGTGCCTATAGATTCTGTTATGTGGAGTGCCCCCCAGCCTGCACCGCCCAAACCTGCTGATCCCCCACACGAGGCTTGCCAACCATCAGGCTCTCTCCCTCGCACACAGAGCCTTCATTGCCTATATGATGTCTGGATTCTCAACATGAAAGGCCAGTAGCCAAGGATTACCAGCCTTTGAAGAAAACCTCTAAAGAAACACGCACCAAAACAAAAAGCCAGGCAGGCAAAGATGAAAACGTAAACCACCACCCAAACCCATGATAATTACTACCTTCCCAAAGATGAGAGGTGGCTTCGAGCTGGAAAAGAACTATGATGGCAAAAATAGACACAAATTCATAGAAGGACTGAGAGTTAAGTAGACTATAAAGAAAAAAACCTGGAAAAAGGGAGGAGAGAGAGAAAATGGGAAAATTAATCCAGGATACACAATACCTGAGTATTAGGAGACCAGAAAGAGAACAAGAAGGTAGAAACAAGAAGGAAACTCCCCGTGGTCCAAGATGGTGAGTTTTCAGATAGAAATTCCCAGCACAGTGAATGAAGGAAGCCCACAAGAAGTGGGGTACCTGGGCGGCTCTGTTGGTTAAGCATCCGACTCTTGATTTCAGCTTAGGTCATGATCTCAGGGTCATGGGATTGAGCCCCACGTTGGGCTCTGCGCTCAGCACAGAGTCTGCTTGAGGTTCTCTCTGTCCCTCTGCCCATCCCCCACTCGTGCTCTCGCTCGCTCTCAAGTAAATCTTAAAAAAAAACACACATACACAAAAAAATACACTGTAACCTCAGAATCTGAGGGGAAGAAGGAAGACCTCACAAGTCTCCAGAGAGGAAAGCTCAAGTCCTGAACAGAGGATGGTGGAGTCCAATAGCACTGGACTTCTCAACAAGAACGTGGGAAACAGAAAACAAGAATGCCTTTAAAGCTCTCAAGAAAACGGTTTCTAGAATTCTCCACTGAGCCACACTGTTAATTAAGGATGGGAAAGAATTAGCTTCAGCAAAATGAGGGAGTTGAGGAAGATGGGGCCACGGGATGTGGGGGCTCAGGGAAGCCCTGGGTGGCATGGCAGGACACGCCATGAATGGAACCCAGTCCCTGGTGGTAAAAAGAGACACAGGGGGTGCCTGACTGGCTCAGTCGGAAAAGCATGCAACTCTTGATCTTGGGGTCATGGGTTTGAGCCCCGTATTGGGTGTAGAGGTTACCTAAGTAAATAAACTTAAAAAAACAAAAAAACCCAGAGGCCCCAAATGGCTGCATTTTAGGCCAAGTCACTGAGTCAGGACTTTACATCTAACCTAATTATACTTTCAGACTTCCTAGAAACGTAGTCTTAACCGCTCAATCAGGAATTTTCTGCTTTGCACTGATGAAGTAATCTGTCACGTGGGCCCTCCCCCATCCCCCAGAGGAACAGGAGGTACAGGAGGTGACCTGCCTAGTAAGACTGCCACCTGAGGGAAGGTGACCTTGCCTGGAACAATCCTTTTCTTTTGCTAATAAATTCCTTGCCCCACCTGCCTTCCTGTAAAAACCTTCCATTTTGTACAGCAACTCGGAGCATCCCCTCTATGGGCCAGATGGGAAGCTGCCTGATTCATGAATTGAGTCATAAAGGCAATTAGATCTTCACATTTACTGAGTTCAGTTTTTGTTCTTTAACAGTGGTCAGGCCTGAAAGGATGCTTGCAGCACTTTCGGAAAATGAGAGGCTGAATTACTGTCAGAGAAACTTGAGCAGAGGGGGAGAAAAGCTGCAAGCAATTTTTAATTCCAAGAAAAACAGAAAAGTTGTCCAAGAAAGGAAATTAATGATAGTACACTCTGTGCCTTATCTGAGAACAGTGTTTACATAGTTCTGATGCTGAAATGAATACGGCTCTGCCCGAAACCGTGACAGGAGTCAAAGGGAGGGACGCAGGGACGCGGGGCAGGGCGGGCGCGCGTTCGGGGCTCGGGGCGTGGGGCGCAGCGCCTGTGGCGGGAACGAGCCCAGCCAGCAGGGAGCGCGGGCCTCCCGGGCAGGACGAGCTGGGCCGTGGGTGCGCAGCTACCCGCCGAGCCGCCGCTCCCAGCAGCTCCCCGCAGCAGCTTGCTATTAGGACTTCCTTTTACAGCCGAGGCGGAGAGGTTAAGTCGTTTGCCTCAAGTCACAACCCAGGCAATTGGGTTCTAAAGTCTGCGCTTTAAACCACCGTGCGAGCCTGGAAGGTAAGACGTAATTTAAAACCTCAAGAAGTAGCAGTGCGTAAGTCATCAACAATATGAAGACAAATACCAAATGCCACAGCTTAAAGGCTTAGAAGTGTTGCCTCCAGGGAGTGGAAAAGAGTAGGCAGTTTCATTGTTCTGGTAAAGCTATTTGACTTTTTACATTGTGGACACATACTACTTTAAAATTTAATCAAAGAGAAAAGCTAGGGCACCAGTGATTGAGAGGAGCAGGTCTCCAGTTTGGACTGGCTTTGCCGGGCTGTGCGTTCTTAGATCCTCACCAAACCTGAGAGCAGGCATCACCGGACGAGATGTTTCCAAGTTTCCTTCCAGCTCTTAAGGCTCTGGCAGGGAAGAGGACCACTTAGAGGACACTTAGAGAACAGGCACCGTGGAGAGCAAGTGAGGGCGACGCAGGGCTGGGTGGGGTGCCGCTCTGGGCCAGCCCCGAGGCGGCCTCTGTGAAGGGGCCTCCAGGTGGGCAAGCACCCCCTGGGGATGGCCCGGGGCGGGGAGGAGAGCCGTGGAGCGTGGCTGAGACCCTCTGGGCGCTGCCCTGGGGAGAGGCTACAGGGAGCAGAGAAGTAGGCCCATTTGGGGTTGGGGGCAGTCCTTGGGCGAGGGTGGTGATGGCGACCAGGGTGAGGGAGGGCTGGGCCCAGGGTTCCCTTGGGAGGAGCTGTGGACAGATGGTGCCAGCAGCCAGGATGCAAGTGTCAGGGACTCAGGAGGCTCCTCCCAAATGCCTGGTCTCCAGGGCTGGTGCGCAGCCCACCCCTCTGTCCGCATCGCTCCTCTCGACGCCCTCTGTGCCCAGGTTTGCCCATCCTCCCTGGTCCCCCAGCAGCGGCCCTGGGTGCCTACATGGTCCTCATCCCTCTGTACCTGCGCTCCAGCTTCTCCTTGATTCACCTCCAGACTTTCGTGCCCAGCACGCCCCCCCTTCACACCCCACAGCTCTAGTTTGTCCTTCCCTGTGACCAGAGTCACAGAACTAGAGCTCCCACCGCGTCCCCGTCCTGCTCACGGTGCCCAGCACGCACCTGCACAGGCAGCCTGGTGCTCCCACGGCCAAGCCTTTCCGACTGCAGTTTACCCGACGCCCGCGGAACTCCTGACGCTCCACAGGCTGGTGACCGAGGCAGTGGACGGGAGAGGAGTGGGCAGGCGTCGGCAGGTGTGTGGGTCTCTGGGGGCCGTGCGCCCTCCCCGGACGCCCTGAGGAGGTGGAGCGAGGCCCAGACCCCACACCAAAAGTGGAAGTCCTGCGGGCCTAGCGTGACTTCTCCAAGGGCCACTTGCCACGGGACTGACATCAGGGGGCGGTGCCCTCCCGGGGCCCCTGGCTGGTGGCGGGCTGCCGCCAGCACATAGCGTGGGAAGGAGGCCGGCGAGGCGCCAGGCCCTGAGGAGAGAGGGGCCCGCCTGAACTTCATCATTTGTTTGAGTCACTTTCACACAGGTGACTCTCCTCAGTTATGTAACCATCTGTGGCCCAGACCCAGGTGAGCAGTAACTACCTTCACACGAGAGCCAAGGTTGCTGCGCTGAGTCACAGTGAGTCACAGGGAAGCCTCATTAGCCTCTAGGACCTTGGAAAGGAACCGGAAGGTGTGATCGTTCAAGTTGGCTGCGTCCTGCTGCCAGAACCAGAATGTAAGCTTAGTGCTGAAACCTGACTACTTTATAGACGTGTGTGTGTGTGTACATGTATGTATGTTTGCTTATTGGTATCTCTAACGTAGCTATAAAAAATATTTATAGTGTAATTTTTAAAGTTCTTTCAAAAACATTAAAAACTAACTGGTCTAAGAAACAGCAGCTCTGCAGGGCTTGATCCCAGACAGGCTGGCTCCTTCGGGCACATCCGTTCTTTCCCGAGTGCCTTCGCCCAGTAGCCGGTAAAGGGTGGCGTGTTTCCCGGGGTCGCCGAGCCCCCCAGGGATGGTGCAGAGTAGGGGGCTCCGGGCTGTGCTGCCGTCGTGAGTCCCGCCGGCCCAGCAGAGCCCGGCCTGTTGCCTGCCCGGCCCTCCCCAAAGTGTCCAACCCCCACCAAGCCTGCGGGCTCTGCCCGGACCGTGTGTACCGTCTGCTTGCTCTCTCCCCCGCAGCTTCCTGGCCCTCATGGCCCGCGTGTTCGTGTACGGGACCCTGAAGAGAGGCCAGCCCAACCACAAGGTCCTGCTGGACCCCACGAACGGCCGCGCCGCCTTCCGCGGCCGGGGCCGCACGCTGGAGCCCTACCCCTTGGTGATCGCCGGCGAACATAACATCCCGCGTCTGCTCAACCTCCCGGGGCAAGGGCGGCTTGTGCTCGGCGAGATCTACGCCGTGGACGAGCGGATGCTGAGCTTCCTCGACGAGTTTGAGGGCTGCCCGGACGTGTACCAGCGCACCCCGGTGCAGGTCGCGGTCCTCGAGTGGGAAGGCGCGCGCGGGGCGCCCGAGGAGACGCCGGCCGCCGACGGGACCCTGCAGTGCTTCGTGTACAGCACGGTCACCTACGCACCCGAGTGGGTCCGCCTGCCGCACCACGACGACTACGACTTCCAGGGGGAGCACGGGCTTCGCTACAATCCGCGGGAGAACAGATGACAAGCGCGAGGACCAATCCTCCGCTGGTCCGCCAGGGGCCGGGGGACAGAGCCCCGATGATGAGACGCCCTCAGCCTGTCTGCACTCAGTGCACCCGCGTAATAATGTCCTTTGAAACACTTATAAAACTCAATCTGTGGGAAAAGGAACAATCTCTTTTTCAGCTGCAGCTGATTTTCCCAATATTTTGACACACTGATCACAAAATTATGCCTGAAGTCTGTCTAGCCGACAGCGCTTTGTTGCTTGCTGCTTCCAGAATGCCACGGGCTTGAATAGATCAGATAAGGAAAATTCAGGATCCTAATTCCCCTAAATGACATTTCAAGAACTCATATGTCACTTTTTTTTTTTGCTTTGCTTTGATCTGAAGTTAACATTTAAAATGTAAACTTCGTGTAGCAGCTAGATTTTAGCAACCCTACTGTATTGATTCTAACTTGTGGCAGCAAGAAGAATAATTTTTTAAACTGATTTGGGTTATCTCAGTGTAATAAAAGAACCTCAAGAAAAACATTGTGTTTGGGGTAGTTTTAGAGCATATAAAACATTAGTATTCACAATTTTCAGATCAAGCTTATTAAAGGGATTACTAAAGATGATCATATAATATTAAACTGGATGTTTTAGGAAACCAAATTTAAAAGTGTTGGTACTACTGTTGGCTTTTGGGGGGGAGGGGGAGGGGGCTTTACTTACTTGGTAGAAGGTTCTTTTCATTCTAATCTAGCAAAATCACAAGCCACCTACTTGCTGGCAGATGCTGCTGAACACCCCGATTTCAGACGGAAGCTCACCCAAGCCCGAGGCCCAGTGGCAAGGTGCCGTCCCTGCCTCCGAAGGGAGCAGCATTTGGGGGGTTGGGTGGCCTTTCAGAGAAGAACCAACACGTTAGTAATTTGTTCTTCAGGCCTGACAGAAAGCTTAGCTTCCAAATACAAACAGCACTTAAAATAATTTTAGCAAGGCACGAAGTACCAATTACTACCCACCTCCATCTGATAATCTGTCAGCGTAGATTCAGATCAGCGCACGACTCTGCCTCTGTTTACTTACCAGCAAAGTATGAAATGTATTCCAAGAATTTCAGAAGCAACTGACAACGCAGCTGCTGATCCTTAGTAACCTCGTTCTCCGCTGGGAGAGCTCCCTCGCTCTTCAACTTAATGGTAGACTGTGATCACTAACTGCATCTGGCATAAAAACAGGATCAGTATTTTTAGCCCTATTTTCTTAATTGGAAACTTGCTTCACAAAAACACAAAAAGGCAAGGATGGGTATCAACTGATGGGCTTGTGGCAGCCACACCCACCACTCCTGGGGTGAGAGAGCCCCAGCAAAGCCTGGGGGATGGGGAGGGGGGCCGCCCGCCGGGTCCGTGGGCCCCGCACTCACCCGTGGGAGCCGCGCAGGAGGGATTTCCAAACTCCCCGGCGGCCCCGCGCAGGCTTTCAGAAGTTCAGAATAGCCACAAATGGGAGCGAGGTCCTCAACCAGGAAGAAGCAGGGAAACAGATTATGAAGGTGGTAAGTGATAATTCAATGAGACGAAGGCAAAGAACTGGGATTTACAGAAAGTTTTTTGAAGGATCACAATGGAACGCTAGTATTTCAAGGCTACTGGCACAGCCAATAGCCTCTTATGTACGTTGTCTTCATTCAAAAAAAGGGCAAACTAATATTTAGACAAATGCTCAGCTTTATTGATTTAATTTTTGACACTAGGAAATCTCACAGCAGAAGTACAAATCATATGTACAAGTATTTATATCAATAAAAATTTCCATTGGTGATTTTTTGGCAGAATGTTGGTTTTGACTATATGTGGAATAAATATGACCATGTAAAATCTGCTGCACAGGGGTGTTCCTGCAAAACGCTTGAATAAATTGAGTGTGAAAGAATAATAATACAAATGGCTAATTAAATTGGGTGATGACTGAAAGGCTATAAATACTTCATTCCAGTTCCATGAGCAGATCTCCTTCTCCAACTGTGTCTCCAGCTTTACAATGCACTGATTTCACCTTGAATTAAAAAAAAAGAAAGAAAGAAGGGAGAGTCAGAATTATTAACCAGACCATGAGGGAGCCATCTCGTCCCCCGTTTCTGGAAATGAAGAGACATTTCTTCATTGGGGGCGGAGCTGGACGGCACCCTAGAAGCCAGACGCACTGATGCTCCGCGAGCCCTCAACAGCCAGCACTCCCAAGCTCTTCTGCGGCTTCAGGCAGCGGAAATGGTCTGAGTTACTGGTAGTTACTGGTGTACTTAGTGTTCAAACACAAAAACAAAACCACCACACAATTATACAAGCATCAGACAAGAGACTCCTAATTAAGAGGAGAAAGCCCTTAGCCTGAGATCATAAACTGCCTTCTGAAGGGAAAGGAAATGCTGCGGAGCTGTGTGGCCGTGTGGTCTCGGTGGCCTGACATGGAGCAGGCACTGAGCCCCCCCCCCCGCGCCCGCACCACTGTGCCCTCACGGTCTGTGGATTTATCTCGGCTCTAGTCAGGTTTTGCTTTCCCGAATTTGTGTTCCGCTTTAAAATGGGCGGGCGGTATGGGGTGGAGAAGAGGCAGTCTTCTGACTTGTCGGGAGGTTCTTGCTTGGGCCTGAAGACACATGGCGGGCTCGACCTTCCTGGGCATCTGGGCATCTGGGCACCCGGCAAACGGGAAGAATGTCCGCGACGCCGGGTTCGGTGCCCTGGCCTGTGTCCTCGCGGCTCCGCTAGGAACTGGAAGGCCAGAAGGGGCCTTCTCCCTTGAATTGCGGCCCCGGAGCCCTCAGAACCCCGTGAACCGATGCAGTGACGATTTCAAAGGCCTGGGGGGTGCCACTGGCCCTGAGTGGCTGCCCGTTCTGATCTGGGGCCTCCGATGTTTGCAGAGGACGCATCTTGCATGCTGTGATGACGACATGGAGGACCGGCGTCCATTGTGAATTTTCTCCGAGAGGAAAAATGGCTCTCCAGATAAGGACTGCCTGTCCCGAGGCTCGCCAGGGCCTGCTCCTCGGTGCTGGGGCTCCGGCCACTTCTGGGGCGCCCTGCTGGGGCGCAGAAGGAAATGGGATGGGCAGGAAGGACTCCAGCTGATAGCGGTCAGGCCAAAGTACAGGTTGACCCGGAGCCCATCAACGCCCTGAAAGCGGCTCTGGGCCACCGATGGCCAGGGATCGGCTGAGCCTCCGGAGACATGCGACCCAGAAGCCACCGTGAGACCGCGGGGACCCCGAACACACCGACAGATGAGGGCCCCACGCTCCTTCGGGGAGCTAAGGCCGCGTTCATTTGTGTGTTAGTACCTCAGTCCAGCAACAGGGGCCCTCGGCATGCATCGGACATATATATATGTTCTGGGTCCCTCCAAATGAGGCCAAGTTCCCATCACACCCGGACATTTCATGACACTAAGGCAGCAGAAATGTTAAATAATCCCACGGAGCAAAACCAACAATTTCTACAAGAACAAAGACCATTTTGGGTTCACTTTTAGAAAAAAGAATCAGATGTAGAAGGCAGGATTCCCCAATCGTGGCCTTCTCTCCCAAACACCCTTCCAGCCTGACTAGCCAGCTCCAGGCCCGCCCGCCCTAAACTGGGCCTCTCTGTCTCTGATGCAAATGCCAGTGTGGGCCGGCAGTGCCCCTCTGCCAGGGCACCCATGTCCCCAGGGCTCGATCTCCGCTTCCCATGGCGCAGGCCACAGCGGCCTCTGCCCTCTCCTTGCCCCACCCCACCCTGCCTCGCTCCAGGATGCAGACCCCCCAAACCAAACTGTCCTTCAGAAAAGGCTCCCTCTGCTATGGGTGGCATCTTTGCAGAAGCAGGAAGAATAATGAAGTTATTATTAAAAGGACTTTTCTGTTTTCCTCAAGGAGAAAATACATGTGAGAAGTTTTACTCTTAACAAGTTTCAGGGGAAATACAATTCCATTATTTTTTTCTCCCTAAATCATTATGTCCCACATGTGTACATGGAGCTTTCTGCTCCTCTTGATCTAAAATTGAATTGTTCTCTTTGTGGAGAGTTGAAGAGTTACATTAATTCTTGCAATCTCTAAAACCAGTTCCTGCCGTGTCACCTAAGTCTCAGATAACTAACTGACTCCGAGACAGACGTAAACATTAAAAATTAAAGACCCTTTAATTTGAAAGACATTAAGGTGAAGAACAATTGTTCTTTGACTACCTGCACGTCAGACAGATGCTCCATGAGGCAGGGACACACGGGTGCCAGGCGGAAAGAGCTCCCAGTCTTAATGTCCCGCTCTGCAGGAGCGAGGAGCCGGTGGGGGTCACCTCCACAGTCCCTTCCAGGCCCAACCACCCAAGATCCAAAGGTGGAAGTTCTGCTTCCTGTCACAGAGCTGGCAAGGGCTGGGGGAACTTGGGGACATACCTTGCCAGTTTTCCCAGCTGTCATACTGTTCTGCATTTTCATGGCTTCAATCACACAAATTTCCTGACCTTCTGCTACCTGGAAAAACGAACAGGAAAAAAGACAAATTTTAAAATCCTTCTGATTTTGCAACACCACCACTCAGGGGTGAAGCCATCAAGAGATTCTTTGTCAAATGCTCTGAAATTTGACCCAAACAGCAGCAACGACCTCTAATACTTCATGTTCCAAGTGAATCTTTGGGAGGCAGCAGAGAAGGGCCATTCCCTCTGTCTTCACCAAGTGCCACAGAGATGTGGCCAAAATGGAATGTTTTTCTCTTCTGTGCAATGTCCAGATTTGGCACATCTCTACAGACGGGAAGACCTGTGGTTTCTGGGGGCTGGGAAGAAGAGGGGAGTGGTTGCTGATGCACACAGGGTTTCTTCTGAGTGGGGAGGAAGTGTTCTAGATTGACGAGGGGGATGGCTGCACAATGAATTCCAGGAATAGACGAGAACCAATAAATGCGCACGGTGAGGGGCCGACCTGCACTGGACGTGAATTTTATCTCCGCAAGGCTGTCACCCAAAACTGGAGTGCTTCCATCGGCAGCCTTGGGGAGCTGGGAAGAGCAGTCAGCCAGGGGGACCACTGTCTCAACCTCTGCGACACATGACAAGTAACAACGAGGTGGCTCCTGGAAGGTGCCTTCCGACGTGGGGAACGACTGCTAGCAGCCTGCCCGGTCCTTGCGTGGAGGCCGGCGGCTCCCACGGGCACTGGCTCAAGCTCCACCCGCCTTCACTGGGAGGGGAGATCCATGCGGGGCCGGGAATGAGCTCCCCGGGTGAAGCCGCTCTATAGACTCTCTTTCCGTTGCCCTTGATGGGTTAGCACCAAGGAGCTGGGCCCCATTCTCCTCTCTCTGTGAAAAGGGCCTCCCAGTTTTTGACACGGTAAAGCTGAGTTTCCTCGGGCAACTGGCTGGCTACTCTGGGGTGCTGGTGGGCATCCTGGTGGGGGGCTCCGGGACACTCACACTAGTGCGGCTTGTGCTGGCCCGGAGTCGCAGAAGTGCCTGGAGAATGTTCTTCCCCGCACTCCCCAGATGATGCCCGAGCTCCCTCCCGGCCCCCCACGCGGCACAAGCTGTCTTGCTGGCAGTCAGGGCTGCCTGCGCCCCGCGCCTTCCTTCCCTCCGCTGATCAGGTGGTGGGCTGCCTTTTCCTGGCACAGAAATCTAGGAAGAGAGGGGATGCCAAAGCCTCGGTGCTGGCACAGAGGAGAGACGCTGTGCTGGGGAGCTGGGCTCTGCAGCTCCGTGCTCCCCGCCCGCTTGGATTCATT
>NC_058405.1:11164240-11335120 GCF_002201575.2 Neomonachus schauinslandi
AATAAAGCATGCTCTACCTACAGCTGGGATATTCTTTTTTGTTGGCACATTTAACTGCCAGGCTCTAGGATAGCCGACATTATAAAATTTATTTCAAATACTGAATGGAGGGCGCCTGGGTGGCTCAGATGGTTAAGCGTCTGCCCCAAGCTCAGGTCATGATCCCAGGGTCCTGGGATCGAGGCCCACATCGGGCTCCTGTCTGGGCGGGGAGCCTGCCTCTCCCCCTGCTCATATTCTCTTTCTCTCTCTATCTCTGTGTCTCAAATGAATAAATAAAATCTTAAAAAAAAAAAAAATACTGAATGGAATGCTAAAAAAGCAGAGATCATGATTTCCAGTTAAAATTGCCCGGAACAACTGAGTAATTCCTCACACTCCTCAGCACATTTTAACCCACCAACCTGCTACTTTCACCCTTTGGTTTGGTCACTAACAAGGACGCAATGAAGTGAAAGTGACAATAAGATATAGTGGAATGACCCAAATAGAGGTTAATTTATCTCTAAGTGGGAAAGTTTTTTAAGTTTAACAAAGAGAGTGAAAGAAAAAGGAATAATTTTTTTTTTAATTTACTTATTTAATACTGTCTACAGGGCATTGTACTATGGCTTGCTTTATCCTAAAAACCATTTTATAAACATGTCGGTCCTCAGCTTCTAGTTTGTTTACAAAGTTAGAAAGTCTTCACTTTATTCTAGAATTCCACAGTAGTATCTTACGTTGTAAGACAACTCACAGTTTTAACAGTTTTTTAATATCTTTTCCTTAGGGCGCCTGGGTGGCTCAGTCAGTTAAGCGTCTGCCTTCAGCTCAGGCTCAGGTCATGATCCCGGGGTCCTGGGATTGAGCCCCGCATCAGGCTATCTGCTCAGTGGGGAGCCTGCTTCTCCCTCTGCCTCTGCTGCTCCCCCTGCTTGTGCGTGCGCACGCGCTCTCTCTCTCTCTCTCTCTCTAATAAACAAATAAAATCTTTAAAAAAAAAATCCTTTAAAAAAAATAGTAATATATTTTCCTAAAGGGGGGAGGGGCAAGAAACCAACAGGACATAAATAATCCTCTCCACTGAACATGTCAGTAAAATTAGGATCCAAGGGATGAAATCAATTGCCCACTGTCACTAATAAACAGGTAAAGTGACAGAAACAAGACTAAGACCTTGCTACCTTCTCCTGTCATCTCCCACACTTGTGAACAGGTCCAGGTGACCAGGCTTCTTCAACAAGTCACAGAGACCGTGCACTGACTACTGAACACTGCTCATACCTAAGATGTGCCTGGCGTAGTCCTAGGACATAACTATTACCCCAGCATCCACCTGATTAGTGTTCCTTTCTACTCTCAGAAGCATGCTAGTTTGGACAAGACCTGGTTTTTGCCCACAAGGAGTTTATAGTCTGGTAGAACAATACATACCAAAAAACAGAAACAATACGTGGTAGAGAGTAGTAAATGCACCAAAAAAAAATTAATAAATAAGACACTACTATGAACAGAATCCAACGTGGGAATCAAGGCAGGCTTCGCAAAAAGGGGAGCATTTGAGGGAAAAAGACAACTAGGATTTGGAAAAGGAGCATGGGAAAGCAAACATTTAAGTACACAGGAAAACACCTCTTGCTCCCTTCAAACGTATGTGACCACCACCGTGACACAGCCTTTTGGAGTTCTGAAACTACAACAGACACCACCTATACACCCCGCACCTCCCCCGCCACTTGAATCATAAAACAACTGTCGGGCAGGGTGTTTATTTTCTTGAAAGAAAGGCGGTAATTAGAAGCAACAGAGTAGGGCGCCTGGGTGGCTCAGTTGGTTAAGCGACTGCCTTCGGCTCAGGTCATGATCCTGGAGTCCCTGGATCGAGTCCCGCATCGGGCTCCCTGCTCAGCAGGGAGTCTGCTTCTCCCTCTGACCCTCCCCCCTCTCATGTGCTCTCTCTCATTCTCTCTCAAATATAAATAAATAAAATCTTTAAAAAAAAAAAAAAAAAAGAAGCAACAGAGTAGGGCGCCTGGGTGGCTCAGTTGGTTGAGCGACTGCCTTCGGCTCAGGTCATGATCCTGGAGTCCCGGGATCGAGTCCCGCATCGGGCTCCCTGCTCGGCGGGGGGTCTGCTTCTCCCTCTGACCCTCCTCCCTCTCGTGCTCTTTGTCTCTCATTGTCTCTCTCGCAAAGAAATAAAATCTTAAAAAAAAAATAAATTAAAGAAAAAAAAAGGAAGCAATAGAGTATAACAGTTATTAAGCGCAGGGACTGTGGAGCCTGCCAGAACTCCAATTCTACCATGAACTACCTGGTTGGGCTTTGACAAGTTACTTAACCACTCTGTGCCTCTTTCTGAACCTGTGAGGGTCCAATGAATTGATAAATGCAAAGCACAAAGGCCAGAGGGGACCCATGGGAAGCTGCTACATAAGTGTCAAAGACTGGAAGTCCGTTAAACAACTGTTGGCTGGCTCCCGCCTGCCTTCCTGGGTGCACAGGTTTAACACGTTCCAGGAGCCACGCTCCAGAGACGGTCCTCCTGCTGTCAGCCCCTTGGCCCCGACTAACTCAGACCCTTCCCGAAGAGGCTAAACGCACCTTTCCCCCCCGCACCCCTCACCTCTTCTTTTCAATTGGCTCCTTGCCCTCTGCCAACCCCTGCTCGAGTGGAGAGCTGCTTGCTTGCCCTTCCGACACGTGACTAAAATAAAGGTGAGCCTCCTTCCAAGGAAAGAGTGAGACACTGTCCTCCAGGAGGAAAAGATGTTACACAAAGTTTCTTTGAAGGGACTATCACGATACAGCAGCCAGATCTCCTCTGGCACCGGAAACTGCAGAGAAGGGAAGCACAAATGGTAATGGAAAGACAGACAGAAACGAACGTGTGGGGAATGGCCTGCCTGAGGAACAAAGGCAGCCTCCCAGCCAACGGTGAGCCACTGGAGAGTTCGGAAGTGCTCTGGAAGGTCAGCGAGGCAGCGGCGCTCCAAGGAGGAAAGACTGAGATGAAGGGATCAGTGCCCAGGTGAGAAGGAGGACGTAGGAGCCACTGGAGCAGCCGCGGGATCTAGTGGCGGGAAGGAGGTAAGAGAAGCTGCAGTGATAACAAGAGAGCTGGCAACGGATTCAGGGAGAATGAATAAAGGAGGAAGTGTAAGGGAGGGGAGTAGTTAAAGGTAACTATAAAGCTTTTTGCACCAGAAAACTCCACTGAAGTATGAAACCAAAAAGCAGGTTTGGTTACCAGGACAGTAAGATTCATTCTGCCTATTAGTGCCTTATTAGTAGGACAACCAGGGGGGACTCCAAGGGAAGACATTCTTATCTGGACCTAGAAATGTCTTCAGTAGATCAGACCCAAACCAATCATAAAATGTCTTGTGATAAATTACTCAGCACTTAAAACCTCACATGTACCTGGGTCATCTCTACTGCCATGTGCTGTGAAATACTTCTGACAGATTTTAAACAGTTTACTCATGTTGTTATTACCTTTAATATTTCAGTTCCAAAACAAAAAGCGTGTTTTTGGAGTACTACTGTTCATGCTATAAAGCTCTGTGGTTTAGGATGTTTTTCTGTTTTAGAAGCTCAATTTTGACACTGCAGTTACCCTACTTGACCAAAGACTTCAACTCCGGTTTAATTTAATTACAAATACACTTCAAAAGTCTTCTTAAATTCTTGGCTTCAATATCCACACGAGAAGCTGAACAGAGAGAATATGACAGGTGAGCAGAACACATAAACTGCCGTCAAGGATGAAATCCATGAGCTGGGATGACATGCCAAGGCATTTCCATAGAACACAAAGGTCCACTCACCATACCAATTAGAAAACAGTGCTCTGATGACGAAAGAGTCACTAGTCTCCAGCAATTTCCAGCTATTTTAAGAGGAGGCTAAATCCTAGTTAAGGCCTACCAAGAAATCAATGCCTCATGAGATGCAACTGATTTAAAATACAGTCTTCTGACTTCTTTAGGTTACCTATAATAAAGCCCTCAAAAGATTCAGTCCTTTTCCAATATGGTTGTCCAATCTACAAAGAATTTTCAAATTAACCACACGTAAATTGATTTCTGGGGCATGCATGCATGCATTTATTCATTCATTCATTCATTCATTCATTCATTTATTTAGATGAGAGGACAGCATAGAAATTACCTTAGACTGGAAAGGTGTAAGCTTATGAGTTTAAAGTAAGAATCTTACACTACTGGGAAACAGAAAAATTATAATCATTGTTCGTACTACTAAATAGTCAAGATATATCTGTAAGATAATTGTTTCAAACATACTCATCTGTAATTTCCTAAATAAAATTTTTAAAAGTTATTTAAAATAATGTAAGTCTCCTATTGCAACAACCTGGGATGACATTATAGGTAATCCAGACAGCACACAAAATACACCCCCACCTTGGGGTCAGCTTCATGAAAACAAACAGACTCAAATTAGCATTAATCCCTGTATCTGCCTAAAAACCTCATTTCTTCCACAGATCCCATTTGACTCTTCTTTCCAAGAATTCCTTTTCCCTACATTAGTCTCAACATGCTAAGACATAATTCCGGTTCCTTCTTACATGCTTACCCTCTTTCTGCAATTTTTTTTTCCATCACAGAGAATAATACCTAATCCATAAACTTAAACGTTAACAATCAGCAGGTATGAATTTATCAAGGACCCGTAGAATGGGGTGTGTTTAAACCTATGATGCTTCAATCCCGCATCTACCAGGCTGCCAGGTCCTGCCCCACTCTATTTGGGGCTGGGAGAGTGAAGCCCTGGCCTCTTAAGAGCATAATTCAAATCTTCTGGGAAAACCAGACATTTTCTAAATATAACATTAATGTTTACATAAGCTACTATATTTTACATATATTTCACCAATACAATTAATTTTCAATTAATCCACAGAAGATTTTTAATTCTCAAAATAATTCCTCCACAGCATTTCTGAATTCATTATCCACATTCTCAACTGATGTGCACTGAAGAGAATGTAAATCGAATGTTACTGAAAATGATTATTAGGCCCCACAACATTCAAACTACACAAAACATTCTAAGATTACTTCTATATCATCCCTATTTTATTTTCCCTATTACTCTACACTCCCCATCCATTAGCACAGATAACTGTACCATATGCTTTTTGATTCTCCCAAAATCTCTTTCTAATGGCCATAACTAAGTATGTACTTACAAACGTGACAGTGAATGTGCACTAGACTAAATATATTTGTACAGATACACAGCTGTTTCAAACACCACACCCAGACCACAGAGTAGTCAATTCCTATCCAACTAAAAAGGGACTTTTTTTTTTTTTTAAGATTTTGTTTGACAGAGAGACACAGCAAGAGAGGGAACACAAGCAGGGGGAGTGGGAGAGGGAGAAGCAGCCTTCCCGCGGAGCATGGAGCCCGATGTGGGGCCCAATCCCAGGCCCTGAGACCATGACCTGGGCTGAAGGCAGACACTTAACGACTGAACCACCCAGGCGCCGCAAAAAGGGACATTTTTAAATAATGGGGGGGGGGGGGGGAGTCTTTCATGACATGTTAAATTACATAACAGTCTAATTTTCGTGTCCATAAATAAAGTTTTATTAGAACACAACCATACCCATTCATTTACCTATCATCTAGGACTACTTCCACACTGCAACTGCAGAGTTGTGCAGTTACAACCAAGTTGAACAGTTGGGACACTATGGCCTGCAAATTCTAAAATATTTATTATCTGGCCCTTTACAGATGAAGTTTGTCAAACACCGCTTATATGATAAAAGGGTTTAAAATTCCAGTCATTATAATCATGAGCACCAGCTGAATAACTATCTTGCACAGATGCCATACAAGTGATTTGTGCATTTATAAATATCTGCTTACTTAAGAGGAACTTAGGGTATCAAATCTGTTCCATGAATGGCTCAAACACAAAGGTAGACAATCCACCTGTTATTCATTTACTTGCTCATTAAACAAATATGTATGAGTCAGATATAGTTCTAGGCACTGAGGAAACAGTAATGATCAAAACAAAAAAAACTACTGTGGTTGTGTAGGTTATTAAATATATATCAGACAGCAATACATACTTCAGAGGAAAATAAATTAAGAAATGGGAATTAAGAGTATGAGATGGTGGGAGAATGGTAACCTGCAATTTTAATTAGGATAGTCAGGGTAGGCATTTTTGAGAAAATGACTTTGGATAATGGCCCAAAGAAGATCTATCTGGAGGCAACGTGTTCCAACCAAACAAACTAGCAAGTGAAAAGACCCTGAGATTGTAAGCATACCTTATATCTCAAAAAAGAGCTAAAACAAAGGAAGTGAGAGAGTGTAAAATAATTATGTCAGAATGGTGCAAGGAGGGCGATGGGTGTCTTGAAGGACTTTGGCTCTGATTCTGAATGAAATTGGAAGCAAATAAAGGTATTTTGTGGTTTGGTTTTTAGCCAAGAAATGCTTTGATATCTGACTTACATGTTGACAGATCATTCTGACTGGGTTTTGAGAATACCCTAGAGGGAGGTAAGGATGGAAACCTGGACAGCAAGTAGGAAGCTAATGCAATGACGCAGATGAGAGATGCTGGTGACCAGAACTGATGGCAGTGCTGGGAGTGGTGAGAAGTGGTCGGATTCCAAGCTCATTCCAAAGGTAGAGCCAAAAAAATCAATCCCCTTCCTGAAACGTCCTTTCCCTTTTTGTAAGTCCATGCTTTTCCCCTACAATCTTCTCTACCTAAATGCTATCTGTCTTCAAGGCCTGGTTGAAATGCCACCTTCTTCATGAGACTTCCCTAGACACTCCTGCCCAATCAAAAGTAATCTTTTCATCTGACTTCTCCACAAGGCCATCTATGACACTCTGATGAACTAACCTCCCTGCTGCATCTCCCCCCTATCAACTTCTTCAGGGTAGTGAACCTTCTTCATCTTTGTATTCACCAGCATCTGCCGCATCAAAAGATATATGCCAACCAATCAGTTAAGTTCTAAGTTTCTCCTGGCTCAAAAAGTTCATGATTTTCTTCTACATGTATACTTCATAACTCCAAAAAAGCTACGGTCAAGAAACAGAGCTTTACAGGGGCACAGGGCTTTTATAATAGGTGTCAATTCCTAGTGAGGAAACCAATAGCTATACAAATACAAAATACTCTTCTTCACTAATCCTTACACACACACGCGCGCACGCGCACGCGCACGCGCACGCACAACCCTTATATAAAGTTTGACAATGTTCTCTCCAGCTATCCCAATCCCAAACCTACCAGAATTAACTACTACTTCCATGCAGCACCTACACTAGATATGCTTTGATGGCTGAAATTATCACACTGCCCTATAATTAGGGGGTAACAACAAACATTTTGTGGCAGACTTACCCAGCTCAGAACTTCCCTGAACTGTCCTTTTCCCAACCACGGCAGAAGACCCCTGAACTGCAGCCCTTTTGAATTATATGATCTTGCCCCTGAACACAGACGACTGGCGCAAAAAGCAGCTAACCCAAATTACATCCATCATAGTCCCTTTCCTAGGAATAAGGAAAGAAAGAAAAATGCAGTTTTCCTCTTTTCAGGATGCAAGACCTAAAACACCTAAGCTCAGGAGCTATGATTTTTGGCATGTTCCACTGGGCCATGCAAGCAGAGAAGCAGAAGATGAAAGTAGACAGGCATGCAGAAAGATTTTAAAGAAAGAAGCAAAAGCAGAGAAACAAAAGCTAACAGCTGGCTAGTCTGTTTCTAATACTTTCCTCAAGCCTACCTATCTTCTAACTCTTGGATCTCTCAACACACCCATGTATGATATGCAGATAGTTCTGGCTGCCTGGCAACATTATTAAAGCAACTCACAGTCCTGAGACTGGTTTCCTAATAAGGAAGGGTTAAAATTCTTTAACCTCTGGTTTTTTCCAATTTTCACTAAATATTAATAACAGAGTATTTTTTCAGTCCCTAAATCCAATGCAAAAAAGTCTTCAATCAAAAGCCAATACTCATAAATAAGTTTCCTCGAAAAGCAAGTTCTGTACTCTATTTTTTAACTTAGTTCCTCAGTGTCTAGCATAAACATCCCTACTCTCCCCTCACCCAACATACACCCCCACCAACCTTTTGGACAGAAATCCTTCTAAAAGTACATCTTACAGTTCTTGATTTCTCTGCCATTCTCTTGGATCTAACCCCCATTCTGCTAGCTATCCTCATGGTCACAAAAATGGCTGTCAGCAGCACCAAGCTTTCTCTTCTTCACAAAATGTGTGAGAGGAGAAAGGGGGAGGGGGGGGAAGAGAGAGGCACATTGGTGCTAAAGCTTAGAATGAGCAGGTTTCTCTCCTAACGAATCTCAAAAAAAGCTTCTCATGCTTCATTGCCCCAAACTGGCTTAAGCCTTCACTGACTCATCCCTAAATCAGTAATTGTCAGGGAAGATAAGGTGATCATAACTGGCTTAACTAAATCACGCATGGGAGAAAAGGCGTTGGACAAGCTAACTGTCCACTACAATGGGAGAGTGCCTGCGCACGTGCACACCTGACATATACAAGCATTTATTTAAGTGTGTCTGTGTGGGATAATGATCACCTGCTAGCCAGACAGAAAACCAAAGCAGATCAGTAATTAACACTGGCGGGAAGCTATCAAAGGATACAGAACTTCAAGCGGCCACCTTAAACTGGAATGCCATATATTCCCTTGTACCCACACCTAGCCGCTAAGTGCTCTTGGGACTTGAAGGTCAAATGTTCCCAAGAGCTGTCTAACTGGAGTGTTTTTCAAGACTGAATAATCTGGACTTGGGGAAATAAACCATTGTGGGAAGATGAGTGATTCTTGGTATTAGATGAACCTTTGATGGTAAGGGTGTGGCTTACTGAAAAGTCCATGATTTGCAAAGTATAAATTAGAAGATAGCTTTGATTTCACACAGCTGTGTCCTGAGAGCATCTGAAGGTGGGCAGGTATGAGACTTTACCTACTTCTACAACACTGTTTGTTATATTCAGTACGGAATTTAAATTTCTTCTACTCATTATCATAACTGTTAATCACATTATTCTTCAATTTGATATGCACTCTTCTTACAGTAATAAAAGAGTACATCACATTATGTCATCACATGCTTTAATTCCCCCCAGTGGCTTCCTAATGCCACACGGATGAAAATCCCAGCTTGTGATGATGGCCCAACTGATCTGCCCTGAGCCTACCTTTCCAACCTCTACCACATGCTTCCTCATTCATTATTCTCCTACCACACCAGCTTCTTTCTCTCAAGCCACACGCTCATCTCATTCCTGCCTCAGGACACTTACACCTGCCATTCCCTCTGTGTGGAGAGGGCTTGCCCTGGATCTTCACATGCTGCCTGCTCCTTCTCATCTTTGTTAGTTCAGTTCAAGTGTCACAACCTTCTCTGCACCCCACCCCCACCCATGACCCCCACCACATACATATCCACATCCACGCCCACCCCTACCCCACCCCCGACACACACCCCCTAAACTATGACCCCTCTATAGAGCACAGCCTTTGGGTCAGACACTAATCCCTGATCCCATCAACCGTCAAGAGAGTGACAGGATCACATGATAAAGAAAGCTTGGTAATCTAAATAGGAACCGCATGCTACAGGCAAAGAGAAGCAAGAACAAGTCAAATATTAGTAACCAAACTGAACTGAAAACACAGAAATGATTAACCAGCCAAGTCTATCAGGATTCTCAGTTTCCTAAAAGACCATGAGAGCATTCGGGGCCAAAAAAGTAAATTATTGCCCCAATTCAAATACCAGCTATAGGTTTTAGTCTTCTTTTCAGTAAAATACATATAATCAAACTTTCTCTTTTTCCTTAAAAACACAGCAAGCATAAAAGGAGAACACGAAAGTCATTGAGCATCTCTAAAAGAATGCACATGAGATGTTATTCAACAGTTTTTGGTGGGTAGGGGATGGGCTAGATGGGTGATGGGTATTAAGGAGAGCCCTTGTTGTGATGAGCACTGGGTGTTGCATGTACTGGATGAATCACTGAATTCTACTCCAGAAACCAATACTGCACTACATGTTAACTAACAAAATTTAAATTTAAAAAAATAAAACAGGAGTTTTTATCAGCATATAAATTCGACTTTTAAAAATCAGTTATTTACAGAAGCAATTTATTACTTCAGGATACAAATATTTAACTTTATTATTATTCTGTAAAATTCAAGGTAAAGAAAAAGACCTTACAGACAAAAATCTAAGTTAACAGTGGGGGGAAAAAAAAAAAAGCTGTTAAATCTTGTGTCTAAGTTACTTCTTAAAATAAATAGGCATTAAAACAGGATTCAAAGAAGCAAAAAATACTGTAGAAAACAGTAATTCTGTACCTAAAAAAATGTATCTAAAAACATTTGCCCGGTAGATGTTGCCAGAACCTCCCATCCTCCTTCTAGATCTGGGGCATCTTAGGAGAGTCTGTGCCAGCAACCCAAACCAGCGCTTATAAGGGCAGCTATAGTAGTCCACTCTCAAAACTCTGAAAAACACCATCTGGGGGGTGTCAGTAGGCAGTAAATTAAAGCCTTATGCATTGAAAAGCAAGTAACTTGAAAAATGTACAGGGGCAATGAATCCTGAAGTTATCAGGCACCAAAATGTTTTGTATAGTTAAGCTAGAAAATCTAAATTTTCTATTTCTCTACTATTTTCTAAAAATATGTTAGAACTGCTAAACTTGGCTCCTGGGTTTAAGATGCTACTTATCAACTATATGTAAAATTATTAAGTGAATTTACATAAGCATCTTGTCTACTTTTTTTTTTAAAATATTCAGCTGAAATGTCAGCTCTTTTATTTTTTTTTTAAAGATTTTATTTATTTATTTGAGAGAGAGAGAGAGAGAGAGAGAGAGAGAAAGAGCACAAGAGGGGGGAGCGGGAGAGGGAGAAGCAGACTCCCTGCTGAGCAGGGAGACCGATGCGGGACTCGATCCCGGGACTCCAGGATCATGACCTGAGCCGAAGGCAGTCGCTTAACCAACTGAGCCACCCAGGCGCCCTCTTGTCTACTTTTTAAGTTGAAATAAAATCTACACAGTATCCAAGTAACTGAACAGGAAAATTTTATGAATCAAATTAAGTAACCCAATGTTTTCTGGTAGGAAGAACGTATTACTACATAAAACATTTATCAGATATTCAGAAGTGGACAACAAAAAAACAAGACCTGAATGCAACTGAAGTCTGGTAATATTAAGAACCTAATCTAAGAAATGTTGCTTCAAGTACCAACCACTTGTAAAACAGAATTCTACCTCTACAATGCAGATCTATTCAAATAGGGAAAGGAGAATCTCTACTTTTATTTAACAATTAGCAGGAAAAGAGTATCTCCTTCACAGTGAAATTTTTAAAGACACACTTTATACATAAAGAGACCACTTAGTACCATGCTCAAATTTTCAGTAACAAAAAAATTAAAATGTAATCAGTATGATGGGAATATTTCCTTGGGACTTTTTTTTTTTTTTAAGCTCTGAGAATGTCTTAAGTCTTGAGCTATTTTTTACATGCTCTTCTTGAAGGAACTGATTTATGTTTTATATCTTAAAATGGCTTGGAAATGGTAAAAACAGAAATAATCGATTTTCTTTTTCAACAGGGGGCCAGGCAAGGCTTCCTTTGCCAAGATTCAAACAGATACACCCTTCTCAACACATCATGGGTGTGTGTAAAAGAATAGCATCTTAAAGCTCACTTTTAGATTTTTTTCAGTTTTTTTTTTTTTTTTTTTACTAAAAAGAATGGAACTAAGGTGTTTACTAAATAAATAATGGACCTGGGAAACAGAGGAATTCTACATTTCTTTATCTGACCCTAAGTCTACTAACCAAGTATCACTAAAACTATTCAAATGCTCATTATACGAGAGGCAATTTGCTAGTAATTGAAAAAAGCCTACAAAATTAACAAATGAATGCTATTCTGATACTAGAAAGCTGGCAATGGTTACACAGGCTTTAGCCTTCTAAAACCATAATCAGAACTGGGACGATTAATCAACATTTTAACACTTCCCATCTGTACCAGTGCTCAAGGTAGTGCTTACTGTCACTTGACAAGTTGCTTGGCATTGCAAAATTTGATAATTCATGTCTTACTGAATTTTTCCTGACTTGGAAGAAAATAAAACACCAATTAAGAGCAGATGTCACCTTTAATTCTAACTGGCTGACAAACTTCTAATTTTTTTTACCCAATGCACAGACAGAACACACGTAGATGACAATTTAGACAGTTAAATACTCAAAGTCACTGACACCCCCACAAATTTGCAAGTGATTTTCCAAAACTTAATCCCATGGGGTTTGATCTGGCAGGCACCCAGAAAGAATAGTTTCAAGTAGTCCTCTAGAAGTACATTTATTGTTACATTTTTACAAAGGCTTCAAGTACTGATTAGAACATTACTAAATTACTCTTCTCAAGATTCTCATCTTGACCTTCATACATATAAAAAATTTCAAAACCATGTTGCTCCTCTCTTAAAACTCGAGCTAATGAAAACGAAAAGATTTAATAAACTGTGGTTAACACACCTTCATGCTTAAATGATTCAAAAGCTCAATCACATCCAACTTGAATTTACCATAAAATAATAATCATCTGACTTTGAGTACTCATGTTTTTCAATGTCTTTTAATACTGTAGTCAGTCATAAATTCATTCACTTTTGATTCTAACCATGAATGGTGAACAAAACTTCTTAAATTCAATGTTTTGGAAAGCAGCACAAAAAAAAGTAAGTAGAGGGCGCCTGGGTGGCTCAGTTGGTTAAGCGACTGCCTTCGGCTCAGGTCATGATCCTGGAGTCCCTGGATCGAGTCCCGCATCGGGCTCCCTGCTCGGCAGGGAGCCTGCTTCTCCCTCTGACCCTCCCCCCTCTCATGTGCTCTCTCTCTCTCATTCTCTCTGTCTCAAATAAATAAATAAAATCTTAAAAAAAAAAAAAAAAAAAGTAAGTAGATAAACGGATGCCAGATCATGAAACACACCCAACTGGCAATATTAATACCTACATTCTTACAACTCAGATTTCAATGTATATGAAAGTAAACTTAAAACGTAAAAAGAATTAGCAGCACATTTTTAATCTCCTAAAGATAGCCAGGCTAGTGTTTCCTCTATGCACGAAGTAACTTGTAATAAAATGCTGAGTTCTAAAAATGCTTTATTATAATATATCAAATTTTTCTCCAAAAGAAATCTTGTGGATCTTCCCCAACACCCCAATTTCAAAGACAACATTAACACGGAGTCTGTCCCTATGTCCAGGAACACTGACCACAGCCTCCACAGATTACCCTTTAATGATCTATGCAAGCGTTCAAAAGCCAGAACAAGCTGGTACCAATCAGGCAAAGAGGGAAAAATGAATCCCAGAAGGAATCACCACAAAGATCCCAATCACAATAATGGGGTCCCTAGGAGCTGTAAAGCCGATCAAGCCCTTTGCTTCTGTGGATTCATTGCATAACAATCAGACTTCCCTTAATAGTTAGAAGGGGTAAAGGAACCAGGTTGATTCTCTGTTCACTTCCTAGGTCTAACAGAGTATTTTTACTTTAACAGAAAGTCTGCCTTGAGTGAAGAATCTGGGGAAGAGGAAATGGAAAGGTGGTCACAAAAAGGGGATTTAAGGGGATAGTCTACCTGGAACAACTTCTGTAGGCCTCATCTTTGCATTTTTCATCCTGCTTCATGCATTGCTAATCAGAGATCCACTGGAAGCTTCAGAACCAACTGAAAGGCCTGGCAGGGTATTTGGCTTTCAATTCTTCTACTCTGTTTATTCCCAATATATATTCATCGGGCTTAGAAACAACTCTTGAACAAGGGCAGCCACTCAGCAATGAAATGTAAATTACTGGCATGTGCTGAAACCTGGACTTGCCACCACTAATGAGCACATTAAAGGAAAATGCTCACTGGATGACTGCAGCCCTTTTACTTAACCCTATGCGCAGGGAAAGCCACAATTCAACATCAATTAAAGGAGCTAGCTGCAGAACAGTAACAGAGCAGCCCTGTCACTACTTTTAATACCTCAGGGACCGAAAAGCTAAGACAAACGCGAAATGTCTACCCTTCCTCAAGTAAAAATATTGTGCAAAACATGATTGTCAACGTGGTCAGCTTTGGTTAAGATTTGTGCAACCTGTTTCAAAGCCATCCTGACTTCAATTTCCTAAGAATGAAAATAAGATCTCTGGTTATCTAAAAAGAAAAGAAAGAAAAAGAAAAATCAACAACATACTAAATTATTGGTTTCTTCACTAGTCAGTCAACAAATTGGGACTTAGTGATCTAAAGCTCACCAGGGACTCGGCAAGACTCTGAAAAGTTTAGAAGCTTGTCAAGAAAAAAATTATCCTATAAACTAATGATTTAGGTCTCAAAATAAACAAAATATTTGCTATACATGAGCAAGGCCTCATTTATTGGTGCTCAAAATATTAGCCTGTTCACCATAATATCATCTGCAATTTATAATAGAAAAACCTAAAATGAAATGTGAACAGACATCTAGTATCTATTATTAACTTTTGAAATAAATTATGGTTTTCAGGGGCACCAGGCTGGCTAAGTCAGTAGGAGGTGGCCGCTCTTGATCTTAGGCTCTTGAGTTCAAGCCCCATGTTGGACATAGAGCTTACTTAAAAAAAATAATTAAAATTTCAAAATAAGGGGCGATGGAATGAAGGTATCATTAACACGTTAATTTGCTATTTTGAGTTACTGTGTGACATTTTTCTAAAGAATACAGTAAGTAAGCACTTGTAATATTAACGTTGGAATATAATTTTATCTTTCTCTGATGACCTAAAAAGCATGCCAGATGCTTAAAGCCCCACCCCAAAATTAATCACAATAAATAGCACACACACTAAAAAAATATTTTTTTGACTAAATTTTAGTTTTCCATACAATCTGTGCAGTTAAACCAGCTTTTTACGACCCTCAGGGTTTGAAAGAACAGACTTCAATCAAAAGAACTGATCACCTACTAGTATGTGATTAGGAAATTTTGGTTTGTTTGTTTTTTAATTTTGAGAGAGAGAGAGAATCTCAAGCAGACTCCCCACTCAGTACAGAGCCCGAGGTAGGGCTCTATCTCACCACCCTGAGATCATGACCTGAGTCGAAACCAAGAGTCCTTAACCGACTGAGCCACCCAGGCGTCCCAGCAAAATTATTTTATTTGATTCAGTTCCTTCATGTATAAATTAGAGGTAATGATATCACAAGAGCATATAAAGAGTGAGAAAAAAACACATAGGAAACACTTTTCATATTATTTGACAATCCCCCAAAAAACAGAATCATTAGTTCACTAGGAACCCAAATACTGCCCCCTCCTGCTATCAAGAGTCCCATTTAGCAAGGTCTTCTCTTACTCAGAAGCATACCTGCCTATGCATCATAAGTCCAGCAGCTTTGACTTTCTTTTCTTTTCTTTTTTTTTTTAAAGATTTTATTTATTTATTTGAGAGAGAGAGAATGAGAGAGTATGAGAGGGGGGAGGGTCAGAGGGAGAAGCAGACCCCCCGCCGAGCAGGGAGCCCGATGCGGGACTCGATCCCGGGACTCCAGGATCATGACCTGAGCCGAAGGCAGTCGCTTAACCGACTGAGCCACCCAGGTGCCCATAGATTTCTTTTTTTTAAAGATCTTATTTATTTATTTGAGAGAGCGAGAATGAGAGAGAGAGAGAGCACATGAGAGGGGGGAGGGTCAGAGGGAGAAGCAGACTCCCCGCCGAGCAGGGAGCCCGAGGCGGGACTCGATCCCGGGACTCCAGGATCATGACCTGAGCCGAAGGCAGTCGCTCAACCAACTGAGCCACCCAGGCACCCTTTTTTCTTTTATTTTAAAGAAAATGTAAACTGATCCAAGTAATTTGCACAGGGGATAAATACATTTGTCCACCTTCTAAAGAATATGAATGTCGGGCGCCTGGGTGGCTCAGTCGTTAAGCGTCTGCCTTCAGCTCAGGTCATGATCCCAGGGTCCTGGGATCGAGCCCCGCATCAGGCTCTCTGCTCAGCGGAGCACCTGCTTCTCCCTCTCCCACTCCCCCTGCTTGTGTTCCTGCTCTCGCTGTCTCTCTCTCTATCAAATAAAGTCTTAAAAAAAATTTTTTTTAATTTAAAAATAAAAAATATTGCTTTAGGGGTCACTGGCTAGCTCAGTTGGTAGAGCATACAACTCTTGATCTTGGGGTTGTGAGTTCAAGCCCCACACTGGGTGAAGAGATTACTTAAAAATAAAATCTTTAAAAAAAAAAAAAAGAATATGAATGTCTGCATTCCTGGTCACTTTTCTGGCACCCCAGAGAAATGTTTTATCTTCTAGCTCTTCTTACTCCTTAGTTCATATATTTTAACATCTGCAGCTCATCAGCCCGACTACTGTTTTTAACCTCTACCAAATCCTGTTCAGGCTACTACTGCCCCCACACCCCACTCATTGAAACTACCCTGGCCAAGGCATCTGGAAGGTGCGTCCCCCACAATGTGTGTTGCTGGCACTGCTGTAGCTGCCACAGCCTGCAGCCAGAGCGACCACAACACTGCAGACTCTACCACAAACCGCCATTACTGCCTTCCACTGCTCTCTTTCTTCTGCTCTGTGCTTGTCTGCTTGTTTCATCTGCTTCTTTTTCCCAATTCTGGCTTTTAGGGAAGAAACCTGAACTTTTTTTTTCCCGAAGATTCTATTTATTTATTTGAGAGAGCAAGCGAGCGAGCGAGAGCACAAGCAGGGGGAGCGGCAGGCAGAGGGAGAAGCAGGCTTCCCGCCGAGCAGGGAGCCCGATGCAGGGCTCCATCCCAGGACCCTGGGATCATGACCTGAGCCGAAGGCAGACGCTTAACCCACTGAGCCACCCAGGAGCCCCAAGAAACCTGAACTTTTACAGACAACTCTTTAGAGAGTCCCTTGAGGTCTGAAAATGTTCTACAAGCTAAAGATACCAAGAGGCTTAACTTGTTATAATTATAGAATTATAGCCTTACAGGGGAAAAAATAATGATGGGTGAGGAAAAAAGTTGAAAACAATTTAAGGTTTTATTTTGTTTTGTTCTGCAACAAGTTGTAGAATCTCTCCTTCAGAGGGAGCATAGGCCAGTAGTAGTTAGGCAGCTACAGGAGTGTAGGTAAGCCTGCATTCCAGTCTTTGCCCCGGCACTAATAGCTGTCTGACCTTGAACTTGCTTACACACACCTTCCTTTTACTTCTTACATCTATAAAGTGAAAACAGAACTATCCACCTGCAGGGCAGGTACACAAAGAAAATGGAGGGGCGCCTAGGTGGCTCAGTCCATTAAGCATCTGACTCTCGATTTCAGCTCGTTATGATCTCAGGATTGTAAGATCAAGCCCTGCGTCCAGCTCCACGCTCGGTGTGGAGCGTACTTAAGACGCTCCCTCTCCCTCTGCCCCTCCCAGCCTCCCTCTCTAAAGGAAAAAAGAAAAAATTTTTTTAATTTAAAATTTTAAAAATAAAAAGCAAATGGAGCTAGTACATGTAGAGTGCTTGGCATCGCACCTGGCACACAATAACTACTCAAAACAAGTTAACAACCTGCTAAAGGCAGAAATTTCATCCACTGGTAGAAATCTCATCCATTTGTATCGTGGTCACAATCAATCTTGTTCCCTATACTCTTACTTTACCTAGATTCCTTATTTCCTTTCATCTTTCTCTACTATTCACTTTTAAAATTGCTTTCGCTTTGGGGAACCTACGTGGCTCAGGCGGTCAGGCGTCTAATTCTTGGTTTCTGCTCAGGTCATGATCTCAGGGTCAAGAGATCAAGCCCCGCATTGGGTTCCACACTCAGTGGGGAGTCTGCTTGAGTTTCTCTCTCTCCCTCTACCCGCACCCCAGTTCATGCTCGCACTAGCTCGCTCTCTAAAAAAATAAATAAATCTTTAAAAATAAATAGCTTTTGCTTTTAAATGGTGTGATAAACAATAGTTATAGCAGGAATGATTATAAAAACCACAGGCAGTCTGTATATACTTCACTGATAAATATAGGCCCAAGTTATAACTCCAAAGCATAAAGACTGCAAAACTAACTTACCATTAATATGTACAGAAGACAAAACCGTATTATACCTACAGTCATATACAGATATCCAATATAAGATTTTTTTCATGTAAACTAGGAAATAGACCCTAATAAATATTTGTTATTTCTAAAAGTAAAACTGTATTTCAAATGAGCTCGATGTGAGCAGCAAGGAGATTAAGCCTCTTTCCAAAAGTTTCTCTCATATATGGAAATATATATAAACAATTCCATTAAAATTGGCAAAGAATTATTTACGACTAGTAAGTAAAGTGGTAAACAGGAATTCAGAGATGAATAAGTAAAGGTCCTTGACATGACACGTAATTATAAGGCCAGAAAAGAATGCCAAAGCAGGGAGGGGAAGAGTAGTAAAAGAAATCTTGCTCTTTGACTAGAATGCTCTTCTCCCATGGCATCTCAGCTTAAAGGTCACCCATTCAGAGAGATTTTTGGGTACTACCTTCTCTAAAAAGGCCACCCAGTTACCTTTTGGCACAGCATTTCTCAAATTTGGGGAGCTCAGAACCAAACAATGAGTATGTGAAGAACTAAATAAAAAGCTAAGAAAATATACACAGGATTCAAACAAATATGCCATAAGTATGTTGGGAACTGTGCATCCACAAGAACAGAATACTCTTTGGTTGGCAAATTAGCATATCACATACTGTGCTTCAATATGGTACCTCAGGAACGCTATAACAGTATCTTTAGATAAGGTCCAGTCCAAAAACAAAACCCCAGCAATCATCTCATTATTTCTGCTTCTTTGCCCATTTTAGAAAGGATGCACTTAGAAGTTTAATTTTAGAATGTATCTGAGGCAATAAGAATGACTAACTATATGTAACAGTGATAATTAATGTACTTCATTTAATCTGACAAAATCTTCAATCTATTACTTTCACTAGAACAACAACAAAAATCCTTCCTACTGAATTCTAAGTTTAGATGTTATACACAAATAAATAGATGAAATTCAACCTTAAGAGATCACAAAGTTACTATAAATTAAAAATAGCACTGCAACCTAAAAACACAGGGAAGTTTCTCAATGTGCACTTTCTATATTTATTTCCAGAATTCCAAGTTTTAATTCAGCAACTTCTCTCACCTACTGAATAGTTAACAAGCATCTACTGAAAGCTTCAGTGATACAAAAGAATTAAAAAGCATTATTTCTGCCTTCTACTCATGTACAAATGGGGTGACAATCAAACAGATGGCAGATAAAAATGTGATACAGCCATACCATGGATTTTATCAGACTTAGAAAGCAATGAGATTTTGACATACACTACAACATGGATGAAGCTTGAGGACATTATGCTCAAATAAGCCAGACACAAAAGGTAAAATATTCTATGATCCCATTTATAAGAGTTACCTAGAATAGGCAAATTCATAAAGACAGAAAGTAAAACACACCTTACCAGGGGTATGGGTGGCAGTGACAGAGAGTTACTGTTTAATGGGTGCAAAGTTTCAGTTTGGGATGATGAAACATCTCTAGACATGAATAGCAGAGACAGCCGCACACTATAAATGTACCCAATGCCACTGAATTGTACACTTAAAAATGGTGAAAAGGGGTGCACCTGGGTGGCTCAGTCAGTTGAGTGTCTGACTAGTGACCTGGGCTCGGGTCATGATCTCAGGGTCCTGGGATCAAGCCCTGCTTCGGGCTCCACGCTCAGAGCAGGGAGCAGCTTGGGATGCTCTCTCTCCTTCTGTTCCTCCCTCCCCCGCCAGGCCGCCGTTAAGGCACTCACTCACCCTCTCTCAAAAGTGTTTTAGATTTTTTTTTAAAGATTTTTATTTATTTATTTGAGATAGAGCGGGGAGGGAGAGCGCAGAGGGGTGAGAGGCAGAGGCAGAGGTCGAGAAGCAGGCTCCGTGCTGAGCAGGGAGCCGGACGCGGGACTCGATCCCAGGACCCCGGGATCGTGACCTGAGCCGAAGGCAGATGCTTAACCGACTGAGCCACCCAGGTGCTCCTCAAATTTTTTTTAAATGGTGAAAAGGGCCCCACATATACTAAAATTGGGAGGATAGAGAAGATTATTAGCATGGCCCCTGCACAAGGATGACATGCAAATTCATAAAGCATTCCAAATTTTTTTAAATGGTGAAACAGGTAATTCTATGTTATATATGATATACCACATTAAATATGTATATAATAAAAGACAAAAATAAATCATAATTTCTTCAAGGTACCCTGAAAATAGAGCAAAATGAAAATCGATCTTAATTTCAAGGGACTGATATTTGAGTCATTAAGGAAGGAAATGTCCTAACTCCCCTTAAACATGTTTAAAGTAAAAATTATGACATTTTCCCGTGGAATGTATAATATATGCAGATGAAATACACATGACAGTATGGGGATTAACATAAGAATTAAAAAAATAAAATTAAATTAAATGTGAAAATGGAAAAAAAAAAGAAAGAAAGAAATACACATGACAATGGTAACAGAGAATGCTGATGGAAAGAGAGGGGAAGGGGACTATACAATTTTAACATTTCTACATTTTGCCTAAAATGGTATATATTTTTTTTAAGATTTTACTTATTTATTTGACAGAGAGAGAGAATAAGTAGGCAGAGAGGCAGGCAGAGGGAGAGGGAGAAGCAGGCTCTCCGCCGAGCAGGGAGCCCCACGCGGGGCTCGATCCCAGGACCCTGGGATCATGACCTGAGCCGAAGGCAGCCGCTTAACCGACTGAGCCACCCAGGCGCCCCTAAAATGGTGTAATATTAACTCTAAATAGACCATATAAATTAAGGATGTATACTGCAATACCTAGAAAAAACACTAAAAACTGGAAAAGGTCTTCATAGATAAATTTAAATGGAATTCCAAAAATTAAGATAATCCAAGTAAGACAGGAAAATAGAACGGTAGCCACAAATCCAGTCACATCACTAATATATTAAACGTTAACAGATCTTACTGAAATTGCATATTGGTGAGGGTACACAAATCCACGACAGTACTAAAAAGCACTGAACTGCTTGTCACAAAAGGGTGACTATTAGAACATGGGAACTTTATCTCAGTAAAGCTGTTATTAAAGAAAAGAAGGCAAACCAAAAAACATAACAAACACTACAATTAAAGATACAGATCATGAGAATGATTTAAAAAGTACAACCCACCTACATGCTGGCTACAAAAGACATGTTTTCAATATGAACAATCAGTTGGAAAAGTGCATATTGTGCACACTGTAAGCATAAGACACTTGAGAGTCTTTAGAGTTAACATTACGCAACTTGTCCAAGATCATACAGCTACAAAATGGCAGAGCGAGAATTCTAACTCTGATTCCAGACTGTGCTAGTAAGTGCAAGGGGACAGTAAGGAGGGACAGAAGGAAAGCCTGAGTACAAATCCAAGCTATTTTAACTTTAAGGATAGGGTACGAAACCCCAATCTCATCAAATCACAGATTTTTTTTTTTTTTTTTTTTTTTTTAGTTAAATCCCAGATTCTTAACCTTCCTACTGAAGTCACCAAACCCTCAATCCTCAATGTACTGCCTTGTCTACACCCTTAAAAAACTCACTAAAAATAAAGGGAAATTTCTCCTTCTCAAGTTACCCATGTTAGAGCATTTCTACTCAACATCATCTTCAAATTCTTAAACAAATATTCTAGAAGCTAACCTCTAATCCAACATCCAGGAAAAGAAACGTGTTCTCAAACATTTCAGAGGACATTCTGTTAACAGTTTTATGAAATTACTTGCAGAGGTTTTCATAAATTCTGCTGAACATGACATTTAAGAGTCACAATTACAAATATATTATAAACTGTCAGAAGGAAAGAGTCACTGAACTTTCTCCTCCAAATCCACAGAGACCAGATTAATTCAACATAAGTATATCACAGAGCAGTAAAGGTATCCATGTCTACTGTACAGCTCTACCAGCTCACTCACAGCAAATCCAAGTGAAGACAGTTACTCTGATTGGTGTCCAAGATCAAAAGATCAGAAAAACAAAGATAATTGTTTTTAGACCTTAAAAATGGCACACCAATAGCAAAAAGATAAAAGCCTCCAAAAGCAAAAATAGGTACCCGCCAAAGCTATCATTTCAAAAACCAAAACAGAAAACACTAACAATTTGGTCTAGGTTCAATTCATCTTTGAAGCAGTTTGGAACATTTACTGAGTTGGGAATTTCTAACTTTTGTTCGAAACTACACTCTCATTTACTAGCTATGTGACACTGGGTAAAGCCTTTATTTCTGAGATTATTCTCTCTTCTTAAAACCAAGGATGATGATAATACGTCACAGATCGTCAGGAAGATAAAGTAAGAACGGTGCTAGTGATATCTGAAGGTTGGCATTCCATACCTATTTTTAAGAGCCTGGGGGAAGGCAAGAAATATTCTGTGCCACTTGTTTTCTTATAAACAAAACCCTACTTCGGCAAATAAGAGTATCCTACATTACAAATCAATAGCAAAATTCTAACACACACACTCACTCCAGATGGATAAAAATATGGTTGCAGTGGTACAGTGGTAGCCTCCAGGGAATTAAATGGGGTTTGAGGTCAGAGTTGCACAGATGAAGGAAACCTTCTCTTTCAACATACACGTGACTTAAATTTAAGATTTTACATTCTTGAAAATTTTTAATTTTAACATAATAAAACCAGAGATCTGTGTCCAAAACGTGAATTCTACTAATGTTAAGAAAACATATGGGGCGCCTGGGTGGCTCAGTTGGTTAAAGCGACTGCCTTCGGCTCAGGTCATGATCCTGGAGTCCCGGGATCGAGTCCCGCATCAGGCTCCCTGTTCGGCAAGGGGTCTGCTTCTCCCTCTGACCCTCCCCCCTCTCATGTGCTCTCTCTCATTCTCTCTCTCTCTCAAATAAATAAATAAAATCTTAAAAAAAAAAAAAAGAAAAAGAAAACATATGTAGTTAAAACTGTATCTACAAAATATATTAGTAACATTTCTCAACTTTTTTTTTTCCTTAAGAGAGAGAAACAAAGCGTGCGGGGGAGGGGGTAAGGTGGTGGCAGTGGCAAAGGGAGAGGGGGAGAGAGAGAGAGAATCTTAAGCAGGCTCCATGCCCAGCTGGGAGCTAGGGACAGGGCTCAACCTCACAAGCCAGAGATCATGACCTAAACCAAAAGCAAGAGTCAGATGCTTTATCAACTAAGCCACCCAGGCACCCCCTATTTCTCAACATTCTTTTTTTTTTTTTTTTTTAAAGATTTTATTTATTTGACAGAGAGAGACACAGCGAGAGAGGGAACACAAGCAGGGGGAGTGGGAAAAGGAGAAGCAGGCTTCCCACCCAGCAGAGAGCCCGATGCAGGGCTCGATCCCACGACCCCGGGATCATGACCTGAGCCGAAGGCAGACGCTTAACGACTGAGCCACCCAGGCACCCCTCTCAACATTCTTAAGCCATAATATAAATCAATTTCAACAGTCATGCACAAAACACTTCTGTGAATTACCAAGATCACAGCCCACACAGATAAAAATCAGAGTTATATACAATTCTGGATTTGCAAGGTCTAAGCCTCTCCTTCATTCGCCTACTCAAAAAAAAAAAAGTTTTTACAACTACAAGTGAATAGGGTATCATATGAATCCCTTTAAATTTACTTTACACTATCTTAACAAAAATACTGTTAAATGAAACCACTGGCCAACTTGCTAACTTGAATTTTAGTATTAGTTATGAACCACCTACAACATACTTTAATAACACACTATGGATTACAACGTCATAACTGACGAGAAACAACCTAGCAAAATGCCGTCTTCCAGTTTGTACCCACGCCACAGTCATTTTCCTACAATCTGATCACCTGCTGCCTATATGATAACAAAGTGGGTTTCTATGGTTTCTAAGGTTTCTATGGGCTTTGGCCAAGTTGGCTACAGTTACTTTGGTCTTTTTTGCCTTCTCCTTGAACGTTCTCTCTTTCCAACTTTGCCAATTAGAATACAGTGTTTTGTTTTTCCCCCAAATTCTCTGTACCCAAAAGTCAGCCAACCTGGGTCAAGGCCTGACTGTTACTAGCAGATTGTGACTACTGGTAGGTCACTGCACCTGAGTCACTGTTTTCCTTTTGTTATACAGAGTTAATAATAACCAGCTTCAGCGGTTGCATGGAAGAAAGCAATCATGTGTCAAAGTAGTTGGTAAACTACAGTATTATGCACATGTATATAGCAGTATAATCCTACCAAACTATTAATCTCAACAGAAAAAAAATCTAAACTCAGAAAATACACATGAAAACTATCAGATTAGGGGCACCTGGGCTCAGTCGTTATGCGTCTGCCTTCGGCTCAGGTCATGATCCCAGGGTCCTGGGATCGAGCCCCGCATCGGGCTCCCTGCTCGGCGGGAAGCCTGCTTCTCCCTCCCCCACTCCCCCTGCTTGTGTTCCCTCTCTCACTGTCTCTGTCAAATAAATAAATGAAATCTTTGGGGGAAAAAAAAAAGTTTATCTTTGTAGGTGAAATTTATAAGGCTGCAACTGTCAAATCAAAGAACATATACATTTTAAATTTTGATAGATACCAGCAAATTTCTGGCACACCACTCCCCCCACAAAAAAAAAACCCTAAAATAATTTACACTCCCAAGAACAAGACAACTTTCCTGTATACGTGCCTACACTGGATGTTACAGCTATTTTTTTTAATTTTTGGTTAATCCAATGGATAGAAAAATCACACCTCATTACTGTTATATTCCTTATCCTGTTTAAAAGTGTCCAGTGAAAGGAGATAAAAGAATACAATCATCAAACCTAACATGCTTGCTATAGTCCTCCTCTATACCCTCAATGCTGAGCACTGTGGATAGAACTCACCATCTATATGCATATACACACATATCTTTTAAATACATGAGTAAGACCCAAACATGAAACACAAGTTATTTAATGAAACAAATTTCTCATACAGCTAATTACTATAACTTATAATGCTGTGCATCACTTAAACATAAAATAGTATGAAAATGTGTGTGTGTGTGTGTGTGTAAGCTAGAAAAGTAACTAGGAACACTAAGAAATCTCCTTAAACCAATACCTCCCCTTTCCAGGAACAGGTAATTTTACTCTCCAAAGCTCTTGGAATTTCTTTTCTTCATTCTAACAGTCCTCATAGCCTCCTAACACTCTGCTTTTACTGCTCAGAATACAAGGAACCCAGAGAGGAAATACAGAATGAAAAACAGTCTGCAAATAAAAATCTGTTGGCTCAGCACATTAAAATTACTTAAATTTCTTCACGAGGGTTATTTGTAGCTTTGTCTTTTCCATGATTTAAGCAAAAACAAGGTATGATGTTGAAATCAGGTATAGTACAGACTCTGTGTAATCTGATCCCATTGCATGTAAATTAAGGATAAAGAACAGTTACCACTTTCACCCACAAATACACTCCCCACACAGAGCCCCAAGTGAAGGCTGTTACTTAAAACAAAGGCGGGGGCGCCTGGGTGGCTCAGTCGTTAAGCGTCTGCCTTCGGCTCAGGTCATGATCCCGGGGTCCTGGGATCGAACCCTGCATCAGGCTCCCTGCTCGGCAGGAAGCCTGCTTCTCCCTCTCCCTCTCCCCCTGCTTGTGTTCCCTCTCTCGCTGCATGTCTCTCTGTCAAATAAAAATATACAATCTTTAAAAAAAAAAAAAAAAAAAAAAAAGAATTAGTCTTGTAAAGAAAACTTATAAACTTTAGTATGCTTTTATATTTGGTTTATTGTATACTTTTTTTTTTAAAGATTTTTATTTATTTATTTATTTATTTGAGAGAGAGAAAGATAGCTAGAAAGAGCACACAAGTGGGGAGGAGAGGGAGATGCAGGCTCCCTGCAGAGCAGGGAGCCTGATGTGGGACTCGATCCCAGGACCCTGGGATCATGACCTGAGCCGAAGGCAGACACTTAACCTACTGAGCCACCCAGGTGCCCCTATTGTATACTTTCTAATGCAAATATATAGCAAAAATTCAGGGGGAAAAAAAATCCAGAAATTATTCATAGTTGTTAACTAAAAACAACAATGTATTACATAAAGCACAACTAGTTTTTCTACAAACTAAATAAATATGCGGGTCTTTGAATAGCAGTTTAAAAAAAAAAAACAGAACTGGGGTGCCTAGGTGGCACAGTCGGTTGGTTAAGTGGCCAACTCTTGGCTTCGGCTCAGGTCGTGATCTCAGGGTTGTGAGATCGAGCCCCATGTTGGGCTCCACACTCAGCGAGAAGTCTGCTTAAGATTCTCTCCCCCTCTCTTTCTTCTCTAAAATAATCTTTTTTTAAAAAAAGGAACTAAAAATAAATGGAAAAAAAAAATCTCCGTATTTGATTAGATCTCAAACATAGGATATGGTATTACAATAAAGGGAACTCCACAGTATTCAACTTTAAAAAAAAAATCCATTTCCTCCTTGCTAAGTCACCATCATCAACATGGTAATCATGATGGTAATCACCATCAACATGATAATCTATGAACATGGTAATCCATCTACCACTACATTGGAAATTAGATATCTAAGAATATACTCAGTTTGTGATAGTAACTATTGAATTTCAATGGCTGGTCACCAACCACACAATGTTTATATGGCCTAACAAAATCAGTAGGCAATTTCATTTCAATGCTGTTGTCTTTTGTTTTTTTTGTTTTTTAATGGAACTTACCACCTATAACCAGACATTCCAAAAGGAGCATTTATTTATTTTTTTCAAAAGGAGCATTTTAAATGGCACACTCCAATGGGAAAAGATTTTAATGCTAGGAAAATTATATCCCAAAAGGAATCTTGCCATGATGCACAAAAACCAAGAGGCTAGTTATCACTAGCTGCATATTTTCATAGTGAGCCAAAACACAGCAATACTGCTTTTTAGCTATAAAACAGTCCGTTTTGTGATAGGAGAAAGTTTTCTTGCATGTTGTTTTATAATTCTTAATCTAATGATTATTTAATCTTTCCATAACATTCATTGAATCCACTATGTTGAAATCATTAGACTATAAAACAAAAGGGAAAGAAAGACTGACAAGGCCAAGTCTCATCTCAAGAGGAAATTAATATACAGAAATAATTTTAACCTAATATGTAAAGTAGTATATCAAATAAGAAATCTTAAAAAAAAAATGCTCTAGAAAACAGAGCAAAGACATTACTTCTCACCAGAGGGATATGGAAACTATTCTGGTAGAAGTAACATGTGAACTGTGCCTTTCAGGAGAGGCAATCGTTAGAAATGTGGGAGAGGACAAGTGTGCCCCTTGGGCAAAGAAACACAAAAAGGATGGAACACAAAAGAACCAGCCACGTTTGAGAACAGCACGGTGTTCTGGCTTGGCTGATGCATAGCTCTGAGAAAGGGAAATGGAGGAGAGGAGATCAGAAAGAAAATTCATGAGAAAGGAAGGTAATCATTCATATATTCTGCACTCTTTTAACATGAAACCCCTGATGGAAATAATCTTCATTTAAGGAAAATGTGAACTTCTTCGTAATATTTTCTTCCCTGAATTGAAGTCATTTGTGTACTTGAATTATCTGACCTTACTGTGAGCCCCTCATGAGCAGAACACACATCTGATTCATTTTTATACCCTTCTCAAATACCTTAAACATAGATACCAAACAACCACTTTTTAATGACTAAATGAATGCATGAATGAACATAATGGCCATGTCATTTAACTTCTCTTAGACTCAGAGAAGTTAATACCAGGAATTGGCAAATTTCTACTACAAAGGGCCATGCAGTAAATATTTTAGGCTTTGCAGGTTACCTGATCTCTGTTACAACTACACAGTTCTGCTGTTACAGAGCAAAAGGAGCCACTGACAACATGTAAATGCATGGGCTTGACTTTGTGCCAATAAAATTTAACTTACAAAAACCGGCGGCAGGCTGCATTTGGGCCACAGGCCATGGTTTAGAGACGCCTCCTCTATACAACTTAAATTCAGTACCTTATATTATACAGGCACATTCATACGTGTTATAGTCAAATCACCTTCTGACATAATGACAGAACACAGCCAAAATTTCAAACAAGACGATAATGAAAAAGAACATAAGTGGGAAAGTGCGATTATACCACACACAACCTGGCAAATCTGGACCTTGGGCTGCTTCCACCCAATCTGCCCTCTCCAGACACTTACTACCATTAGCTATGTCACCTTACATCACAATTTCTGTAGGCCTCAGTTTCATCTTTAGGCCCTAGTTTTTAATCTTCCACCTGGTTAAAATAGATCGTTCTAAACTAGAACTCTTGGTTCTTAAAAACTGTCCAAGTTAAATTTATGGATTTTAAGTGGAAATATCTAAAAAATTACATTCATAATTCTGAATCCATGAAAGAACAAAACACAAGCATTTCACAGAAACAAAGTATAACACATTAGAATAATAAATTAAGATAACACCTGGGATAACTGATATAATCGGCTTCTCGAAACATTCAAAATCCTATTTTAGCACCTGAACACTAAGGTTTCAGTACCATCTTGAATGTAGTTATAAATACACCTGGGAAATCAGTTCAATTCACCCAATCAGGGTGGTAATATCTGAGACTCAGATCATGCATAAATCTTTTCCCAAAATAGAAAAGGCAGTAAGATTTGATCTTCAATGCCACAATATGCAATGAAAAGAGAAATAATGCTCTTGTATAAAATAAATCACTGGACTCCTTGACACAGGTAGCTACAAATCTAAAGAGCTGAATTTTTTAAAAGTCCATAAAATATATAACAAACTTGGTGTCATTCATTAGATATAAAGATGATTTTATAACTTTTCCACTTTTATTCTTCAAACCAACACCCAGGTTACAGAATAAAAACTCTTCACTTTTCACAAATAATTTTCAAAGAACTGACAGGTCAATTAAAATTCTGTAATTCAGGGGCACCTAGGTGGCTCAGTGGGTTAAGCATCTGCCTTCAGCTCAGGTCATGATCCCAGGGTCCTGGGATCAGCATCTTGTCAGGCTCCCTGCTCAGCAGAGAGTCTGCTTCTCCCTCTCCCTCTGCCCCCCCCCACACACCCCCTTGCTCGTGTTCTCTCTCTCTCTCTCTCTCTCAAATAAATAAATAAAATCTTTTTAAAAATATCTGTAATTCATCACTACCCACAGTTACAAAAGTAACACCATTATACTGCTTTCTGAAATATAAGTTAACAGATTCTGGTTCATTACTAACTTACCAGACATTTGGCAAATTCTTTGTTTTCTGAAAGAAATCCATAACCTGGATGTACCTTAGAAATGAAAACAAAAAACACTTTCAATTTTATCATATCACAAAACCTTTATAAGCAACATAGAGAGTGCACTCATGTGTTTATATTTTAAGGGCCTGGAGTCAGGTTACTTCTCCTACATACTGACAGTTGCAACACACATTCCTGAGTACAGACCCAAATTCCAAGAAACTGCCTAATATTCACTTACAGCACACCACCTTTGTCCTAACCGTAAACAGGACCATTGACCTACAACACAACCTATTTCAGCACAACCTGAACTCTATTTCAACACAACCTGAACTCTCCCTACTTTTTCTGAGGCTAATTTTGGCCCTAAGCCAAATTTTTTAATAGTTAGTGGGCCAAAGAACAAGGTTAAAAGAAACCATTTGTGAGATAGATGAAAAACTCCTAATTCCCCTTTCTTTAGAGTCCCGGGAAATGCTGCTTTCCAAAAATCTGGCTAAGCCAACTAACATATTTTATTCCTGACCACATGAATACATTCAGCTACCCAATGAGCAGTGTTGGTCAAAACTAAAGTCGAAATCTGGTTTTACTTCTTCTTTATACACTGAAATTTTTTCTTCTAACATGTACTCTTTTTTCCCTCCTTGGCCCACTTAACCATTCATAATCACTTTATGCTATCCTCTCACAAACCATTTGCTATGATTTAAGTTCTATCATCCTGTTCAAACAAATTTAGCCTATTATCAATCAAGACTGAACATATTTCCAGGAAAACAATTCTACTGTAAGGAAAGCCAAATTTCGCAAGGAGCCAATATCATAATCTAGAAGTAGCTACACATCTGAGATTTTTAAATGTTTTAAGAACCTGGTACAGAATTTAAACAACTGCATCACAGGTAAAGAGTTTCACTCCACCAATTGCGTTTTATAGAAACATTTAACAAAAGATTGTATTCTGACAAGCTATCGTTAAAGAGCTAAGAGTTTTACCTTCATTAACTCTGATAATAAACTGTAAACATCTATAATATGGGTTCATGAATTCAGTTATTTATTTAAACATGTATCTTAACTAAAACATTTCTTTCACAAGACATGTGAACACTAATTGAAGTACTCCAGGCTAATTGCTGGTGTTGGCTGTTTCCATCCAATTTCAGAGATAACTCTGCATAGTTTGCAACATTATATATAATTAGTTCTCTGATCTATAACACACACACACACACACACACACACACACACAGCACCAATAAAACACAATTCCTGATGTCAGAAACCAGATTCTTCCCTGGATTCCACCCCATTCAAACAGAATTGGAGATGGGAAGAATTACTGATTTCTCCCTGTAAGTTAAGTGTATTCTACTGACATTATCAAACTAAAATTATCATCAATTGCATAGTTTTTATTTCTGGAAGTATAACCAGGTATACGTAATTTTTAAATGATTAAAACAATTTAAACAAGAATCTTTTGGATCCTATAACAGATTTTTTTAACGTTCTTATTGCACTGAAAGGGTTAATACTCAAAACTAATTGGGATTTCTTTTTTTTTTTTTCCCCCCTAACAAATTTGGAAATGAACTGAAACTGCTCCCTGGTGTGAAAGCTGAATCCAACAGCCACCTGCAGGATCAGCGACCAACACTGCCAGATGCTACAAAGCCTTTGATTTCCAGTAGCGAATTCGGCCACATTTAACTCATGTGACATGAACTAACAGCAACAGCATTTTCAATCATTCTTTCTTATTTATTTTTTTTTTTTCTGAATACAAACTCTAGCTTTCTGCTCACTATATATGAAACAGCTGCAGTAGATAGATTCATTCAGACTCACAGCTTGGGCCCTGGTTTTCTTAATGGCTTCCATGATGGCATCCATGTTGAGGTAGCTTTTACTGGTGGGAGCTGGGCCAACACAGACAGCCTCATCCGCCATTTTCACATGAACCTGAAGAGACAAATCTCTGCATTAACAGATGCTCCCAGCAAAAAGAACTCCCATCATTCGTGAATACACACAAAATTGCAAATGTGATTGTTTCCCTTATTTAAGTAGTCAGGTCTTTTTGAAAGTGCACTAAAAAAAGAACAGTGTAACATATCAGCTCAGGAACTATATTAACCATGACTTTCATTTATTACAAGCCTAATCATTGTCTAGCCAGAGAACTTCCATAATATTCCCTACTAATTTGATTAAATAAAACCCCTGCAAACGTTGGCCCCCTATTCAGTTCATCTACATATAAATCTTATATCAAAAACTACCCTGTTACATGTAGCCAGTAGTCCAATATTTTCCTAACAAGCACTCATGCCCAGTTCTAAGCAAGCTCCCCAGGAAGTGGGGATAATTAGAGAAACTGAATGAAGGGATGCAGTGAGTGTCCCTGCACAGCATCAGGTCAGCACCAGGCACAAATTAAAGTCCAGAACTAAAGACTTCAATATCAACGAGCCAGAAAATCTTGACAATCATTTAAATACTCTCACATTTGATCCTCATCCATTTTTACCTTTACTCCTAGAAGAGCTGATATATGCATTAATTCTAAGTCTACTCAAAACTTAGAAATATATGCTCCATTTTTAAGACTACTCACTGTACAACCTTTTTACACCAATATTTTTGCTTGAGGTGAGGCATTCACTACTGAAAAGAGTAACTTATTTCTGAAAGAAACTATTCTTTTAAAATGATAAAAGGATTCATATATCTTTGAAATGGCTTTCCCTAACAGTTTTCCAGTTTAAGGAACTTCCAATCCATTTAAATTTATTTTACAAGGCAGACATAAAAATTAGAACACCTACATCTACCTGGACTTTTATGACCCCACCCCCCGCCCAAAGTCCAAGATGGAAAATACTTTTGAATATTGCTAAGTTCTATTCTTCAGCCATGAATTTTTAAGAAGCACGTTGTTTTAAATGACATCTATAAAAAATAAAACCAATTAAGTCATCTTTTAGAAAGCTGAGTTATCTTTATCAATTCAATACTTTCCAATAAGTAAAAAAATTATATCATGCCCAAGAGATTTACACATCAATATTTTAATGGAAAATACTCAAATATATACACTCTGTAGTATCTTTAATAATGTCCCCTGCGAAGAAAAGCAGCCAGGCTCACAAAGGGATCCTAAATATTCCCATGTTCAAAGCAAGGCTCTCCTTGTGGTTATTTCTGCCTTGCTTCCCCCCCTCCCCCCTTCCCCACCCCACCCCATCTCAAGTTGTTCTTCCCCTCAGGCCAGAATGCTCCTCCTCTTCTGCGCCCTGCCCAGTGCAACTTTGTTACTGTAACTGTGGCTGTGGTTTTCTTTCTATAAGAAAGAAACTGAACACTGAGCAATCCTTTAAAAAGAATGCATTAGCCAGGTGGGGATAAAGTAAAGTTAAATCCACATTTATTCTGTGTATTTTATTCACCTCCAAGTACTACCTACTATTAAAGATGCCCAAGTTTCACTTCTACCACTGGGTCTTTCCCAGGTACTTCAGCTTCAGATGAATCTCCTTTAATCTGAACTCTGATAGTACTTAGTGCAAATTTTGGCATTTAATTGCATCCTGCCTAGCAACGTTATTCTGACTGCATTATAGATTGTCTGTTACAATTCAGACACTCTCCTCCACCAGATTAGAAGGTCCTGAAAGGCAGAGGTTAGGTGTTAAATTCCTTTTTAAATCACTCCCAGCACAATGTTATGTGTTAAAAGCTCATTAACTCATAGATACACATGGATGGCAGTTTATTTAATAACTTTCATTGTTAAGCCGTTGTCTTTTTTTTTTTTTAAGATTTTATTTATTTTACAGAGAATGAGAGAGAGCACAAGCAGGGAAAGCAGCAGAGGGAGAGGGAGAAGCAGGCTCCCCGTTGAGCAGGGAGCCCAATGCGGGGCTCCATCCCAGGACCCTGGGATCATGATCTGAGCCAAAGGCAGATGCTTAAAGGACTGAGCCACCCAGGCGCCCCTAAGCCATTGTCTTTGAGGTGAAAGTCTAACACAAATTAAAAATTCTCCAATCTTAGCAATACATATGGGAACTGAAGGTTGTATGGGAAGAAATTAAAAGACACATACACACATATGTGTGTATATTTATATGTCCAAAATTTCTGTAATAAACTTGCATCAAAAAGTAAGAGGAGAATCTAAATAGTATTTTGACTAGTATTTTTTTTTTAAGGTTTCATTTATTTATTTGACAGAGAGAGAGATAGCGAGAGCAGGAACACAAGCAGGGGGAGTGGGAGAGGGAGAAGCAGGCTTCCTGCCAAGCAGGGAGCCCGATGCGGGGCTCGATCCCAGGACCCCGGGGATCATGCTGAGCCACCCAGGCGCCCCTTGACTAGTCTTCTTTTCTAAATACACTTTGTAACCATACGGCATATATAATTTTGCATCCTTTTGTTTTATAACTAACATCTTAATAGACACGTTTCCTGTTATCACAAACTGTAAACATACTGAGAATCTAGCTCAGAGCCTAACATATTTTAGCAGATGATCAATATTGTTCAAACAAACATTCAAATAAATTAATGTCAAAAGCAGGTCAAAACTGCTTACGGGCTTTACAAAGAAAAGGCAAAACATGCTGTTTCTAATGGTGGACTGCTTTCTTTTATTTCTCAGAAACAAACCTTTCTTTAGGGTAGAAGCTATACTAGCATCTTAACAAACCCAAAGTAAAGCACAGGGTCAGTACTAGCAAAAATCCTGAGCAAAGCCATTTGAAAGAAAAAAAAAAAAAAAAACTAGAATCCTCTGCTGCCTTAGTTCCCAAAGAGATACTTACTTATGAGTCAATCAGGAAAGAAAAATTTTTAAAACTTTTGAAACTCAAATTTCAATTTTGTTGTTATTATTGTACTAAATGCCTGACGTTATTTCACTGGGTTATTAATACAAAACCAACTGCATTCAAGCCATGTAGGTGTTCTTCTGAAGAGCGGCTTGAAAAATATAAATATAAATTCCTTTTTCTAATACTTCAGTAATATGTAACAATCATGGAAAAGTTTAAACTGAACTAATCAATTAACTAGGATATTGCTGGCTACAAGTTTCAAAAAGAAAAAAGATTTTAAGTATGAAGTAGTCTTCAGAAGCTTTTCCAATAGGTTTTTGAAGATTAATTTCCTCAAGCTTTAAATTTTTGTTTTAGATTTTAAATTTTATTAAATAGAAAAAATTACTTGAACCAGCCTTTTATTTTCCAAATAATAATCTAACAAAGTGTTTTTCAACAGACAGAACTGAAAAAAATCACGTTCCTCACTGACTTTCTTTAAATGACTTTAAACACTTGGATATAGACAGGTTAAAAATTGTGCGTGAATTTTAAAACTGAGTTAATGAAAATTTCATATTAGACCATTAGATGTGTCAGATATGCTTTAAAAAGATACTCTGTTTGGTCAAAAACATAGCACCTTAGTGTTGAAAAGTACACTAGACCAGATCTGAGTGAAAGCTTTTAAATAGCTTCTAAACTAATACAGACTGAGAAAGACAGGGAAGATAAGCGGCTTTGAAGATGTTTCCTCATGCTGGGAGGGTTTTGTTTTTGAAACCTATCACTCAAGAAGATTGTAGTTAGGTGGGCACTCTCTACGATGTTCACGAATACTTGAGTTTTCCCTGTGCTATCACCCAATGCGAACACAATACAAGGTGAGACACTGCCAGGATGAGAGAATGTAGATTAGATGTCCTCCTTGCCCTAGAAGAGCAATGCCTCATACAATCTGTCCAGGTTTCAGTATCCACCAGATCTAACCCAATTCTTTAACAAGCAAAAGTCACCCTTAAAGACTGAAAAGGTAAAGAAAAACATGCCAACTGCATCAATCTTAATTTGAAAACACGGGGGGAAAAGTCATATTTTTTAAAGATTTTATTTATTTTTTTTGAACTAAACTCTACACCCAACATGGGGCTTGAACTCACAACCCCAACAACAAGAGTCACACACTCCAACCAACTGAGCCAGCCAGGCACCCCCAGAAAAATCATTTTTAAAAACCAGATAAAATCCTATTTCTAAGAGGGGGGAAAAAGAACCTTTCTCTCTATTCTATACGATGTATCTAAAGAGACTTACACAAATGTCAACAGACTAGCATTCTGGCATATCCTTCTAGGAAGGCAATTCATTCCTAGAAAATAATTATTTTTCAGGGGCACCTGAGTTGGTCAGTCAGTTAAGCATCTGCTTTAGGCTCAGGTCATGATCCCAGGGTCCTGGGCAGGGAGCCTGCTTCTCCCTCTCCCACTCCCCTTGCTTGTGCACTCACTCGCTCTCTATCAAATAAAATCTTTTAAAAAAAATGATTTTTCAAAATCAGTAAATACTATATTTGCTTTGAATCCATTTTGTAAAACTGTATGTGTAGCACCATGACACATTTATTTGTGATTTTTGGATGGCAGAGTTAGTGACTTTACTATTTTTCTTCTGTTATAACTTACATAATTTTCAAATGGTAAAATTAAAAGTTACAGGGAAAAGAGAATGGGTTTTTTCTAGTTGCAAAACTCTCAATCTATTTTCTAAAATCCTGTTTTCCCAGTGTAGAGGTTCCTCAAAAAGTTAAAAATAGAGCTACACTACGATCAAGCAATTGCACTACTAGGTATTTCCAAAGAACACAAACATAGTGATTCGAAGGGGCACACGCATCCCAATGTTTATAGCAGCAATGTCCACAAAAGCCAAACTATGGAAAGAGCCCAGATGTCCATCAACAGATGAATGGATAAAGATGATGTGGTGTGTGTGTACGTACGTGTGTACACACACACACACACACACACACACACACACACACACAGAGGAATATTACTCAGCCATCAAGAATGAAATCTTGCCATTTGCAAGGACGTGGATAGAACTAGAGGGTGTTATGCTAAGCAAAGTAAGTCAGTCAGAAAAAGAAATACCATATGAGTTTCACTCATATGTGGAATTTAAGAAACAAAACAGATGAAATAGGGGAAGGGAAGGAAAAATAAGATGAAAACAGAGAGGGAGGCAAACCATATGAGACACTAAACTCTAGGAAACAAACTGAGGATTGCTGGAGAGGATGGGGGTGAGGGGAAGGGATAAATGGGTGATGGGCATTACAAAGAGTACATTTGATGTAATGAGCACTGTTATATCCAACTGATGGATCACTAAATTCTATCCCTGAAATTTTTTAAAAAGATTTTATTTATATATCTGAGAGAGAAAGAGAAAGACCACAAGCAGCGGGGGGACAGGGGGAGAGGGAGAAGCACGATCTCCACTGAGCAGGGAGCCCAATGCAGGACTTGATTCCAGGACCCCGGGATCATGACCTGAGCTGAAGGCAGATGTTTAACCAACTGAGCCACTCAGGTGCCCCTACCCCTGAAATTAATATACTATACATTAACTAAATTGAATTTAAATAAAGAATTTAAAAAAAAAAAAAAATCCTGTTTTCCTATCAGTAAAGGGAACTGTCCCAGAACCAATTATGAAACCAAAGAGTTTGTTGAGTCTTTATTTGGCAGGAATGCATTTCTGAGAATATGGTAAACAAAAAAAGAATGAAAAGCACCATGACTAGAACCATATTGTCATACCACTGACACCTGGTAGAAGCATCAGGGAGCAATGGGAAGGATGGAGTAGGGGAGAGGAGACAAGAAGTATGAAAGCAAAATCTTAGCAAAAGCAATGTCAATGTACCAAGACCGCAGCAAAATGGATTGTGGAATGGGGAAGGGGGGCGTGCAGAGGTAAGTATGAAAGGGTGGGGCAGGGGCTATCTATATGGTTGGTTGTAAAGGTTGGGAGAGACAGAGTGATAGCTGAGAAAAGGTTTGAAGTGGAGTCTTTCTTAGGAAAAACTTGAACAAATGCCCTTGAAAAGTAAGGAGCTTAAAAGTAAGGAGATGAAATAATTCACATTGACAATCAAGTGGCAGAGCTAGGAGATATGGGGAAGCAGGAGACAGGGAAAGGGACAGAGCTCATCTCCACCCCCACAAAATATAAGCCAGGATTTAAAAAGAAAAAAGATGAAAGAGGGGGCACCTGGGTGGCTGAGGTAGTTAAGTGTCTGCCTTCGGCTCAGGTCAGGATCTTCGGGGTCCTGGGATCGAGTGCTGAGTCGGGGCGGAGGGGGGGATCTCTGCTGAGAGTGAGTCTGCTTCTCCCTCTGCCCCTCCCCCCACTCGTCCTTTCTCTCTCTTGCTCTCTCCCTCTCTCAAATAAATAAAATCTTTCTAAAAAATAAAATAAAAAAAAAAAAGAAGGAAAATCAGACAGGAAAGACAAACAGGAGACACAGAAGGACAGACAGAGCTTGTTACACAGTTCAAGACAAGCTCCCCAAGTACCCACTCCCCAGTTGCTGTGCTGCCTGGAAGGGCTTCTCCAAAGACCTTCTCGAGCCACCACTGCAGAGAAAGCAGCAGAGATACGACCAAGAATGTGTCTTTCCTTCTCAATGGTGGGAAGATGCCAAGAATGGGCATAAATACAGGTAGATTTATAGATCTGTTGGCAGAAGCTAATGGCTCCGGCTTTTGGCAGTTGCTATTTTGTGTGTAAATCAAGAGACAAGAACACTCAAAGAGGAGTCATTGGTGGTATAAGAAGACTATAAAAAGGGCTGAAAATGGTCACTGGGAGCATGGGAAAGCAAACTAACAAGAGAAATCTAGTAAGACCGCCAGGTATTGCTGGCATTCATTAATTTCAAAATCCTTGTTGTAAAAGAACTTTATGACAACAAAATGGCACAGCTTCTATGTCAGACACTACGAAGTTCCTCAAAAACATAAAGAACTACCATGGCGTGCCTCGCTGGCTCAGCCGGTGGAACATGCGACTTGTGATCTTGGGGTCATGAGTTTGAGCCCCAAGCCGGGGGCAGAGTTTACTTAAAAAAAAAAAAAAAAGAAACAAAAAAGAAATCAGGATCTCAAAGAGCTATTAGCACTCCCAGGTTCATTGCAGCCCTATCCACAACAGTTAAGATGTGTTTGGAAACAATCTAAATGTCCACTCACAGCTAAATAGATAAAGCATATGTGGTATACACTCACAGTTGAATACTAACTATTCAGTCTCTTTAAAAAAAGGGAATTTTGCAGTATGTGACAACATGGATGAACTTGAGGACATTATGTGAAGCGAAGTAAGACAAACAAAATACTTCAGGTTTCCACTTACAGGAGGTATCTAAAATAAGTCCAATTCCTAAGATCAAAGACTGGAATGGTGGTTACCAGGGGTGAGGGGAGGAGGAAATGGGGAGTTACCAACAGGCATAGTTCCAGTGATACATAAGATGAATAAACACTGGAGATCTGCTATCTGTTTAACTACAGTTAACAATAACGTATTGTACACTGTTAAGAAGCTAGATCTCATCTTGAATGTCCTTACCACAAAATTTGAAAAGAAAACAATGAACAAACTTAGGTCAACTTGGTCATACACAACTCTTAAGGTCTTTTGGTGGCAGACACCAAAAAGTTGAACAGGAAAAGTTGGGTAAGGATTAGTTATTACTTTAACCCATCTTGCTGAAAAGTTAATAATAAAAGCAACTCTCAGTCCAAAGTCTGCCACACATACATTTATTATACAAACATTTCTCAGCAAGATAGCATAGAGCATAGGGTACCTCAGTGGCTCCGTCAGTTGGGTATCTGACTCTTGGTTTTGGCTCAGGTGCTGATCTCAGGGTCCTGGGATCAAGCACTCAGTGGGGTATCTGCTTGAGGATTCTTTCCCTCTCCTATTGCCCCTCTCCCTCATAATGTGTTCTAATAAAATAGATAAATCTTTAAAAAAAAAAAAAGACAGCATACAGCCTGTTTCACATGCATAAAATCCCAATTCTTGTCAAATCACCAACTTGCATAGAAGTGTCACCAAGGGAGGCATAATAAAACTCCAAAAGCATGATTTTATCTTTATAGTTGCTCTAAGGCAATCAGAAATCCTCCTCTCTGATGGCAGGATACAAAAATAAGGAAATCAAGTGCAAGGCACCACCCCTAGAGATAAATGCCTTACTAAATTCTTGTATCATGTCTATTCAAGGGTGAAAGGTCTCAGAAATATTTCAGCCAATCCAAATATCTTGAATAGGGGCACCTGGGTGGCTCAGTCGTTAAGCGTCTGCCTTCAGCTCAGGTCATGATTCCAGGTCCTGGGATCGAGCCCCGCATCAGGCTCCCTGCTCGGCGAGAAGCCTGCTTCTCCCTCTCCCACTCCCCCTGCTTGTATTCCCTCTCTCGCTGTGTCTCTCTCTGTCAAATAAATAAATAAAATCTTTTAAAAAAAAATATCTTGAATAGCACTAATTCCAGTAATAAGCATCCATTTCTAATATCCATACTGCTAAATATTAAATGACTAATGTCACCAATGAAAACCCATTTACTTAAGAATTTAGTCTTGACTGAGATACAGAAAGTTGTAAATGCTTTTAAAAGCCATCCTTTGGCGGGGGTGTAGGGGGAGCCATCCCTGGAGAGGCACCTGGGTGGCTCAGTCAGTTAAGTGTCTGCCTTTGGCTCAGGTCATCATCCCAGGGTCCTGGGATAGAGCCCCATATCAGGCTCCCTGCTCAGCAGGAGTCTGCTTCTCCCACTCCCTCTGCCCGTCTCCTTGCTTGTGTGCGCTCTCTCTCTCTCTCTCTCAAATAAAACCTTAAAAAAAAAAAAAAGCCATCCCTGGAGTGTTGATTCCCAGTAAGAGGAACTGAATGGACCTACAACGTACTTTAAATGAACACATGGGTTTATGCCTCTCCGTTCTGAAGGAGTTCAAAATAAATTAGACATCATACCACTGTGGCAAACCACTACTGTGCCCAAAAACCTTCACTTCCCTGTTCCCATGGCACATGACTGCCCAGGTAGAGACAAGATTTACCAGACTAAGAGAGTTTGAGTCACTGGGATCAGAAAGTGAAATGTGCACCATGCAAATTCTCTACAACTTACACATAAGCATATTTTCTGAATTTTGGCCATGTTCTTTCCCTTAATCTGGAACACAGATGTTGTAGTAATCAAGTTCAACGATGCAAACTAAAGCAACTTCCTAGGGCAAGGGACATTGGGCCAAATCCAGCCCAATGCCTGCTTTTGTAAAAAAAAAAAAAAAAAAAAGTTTTCTGGGAGCACAGCTACATGTATTCATTTACTTACTGTCTATGGCATCTTTTGTGCTATAACTGCAAAGTTAAGTAGTTGGGACAGCCATCTAAAATATTTACTCTGAGGGCGCCTGGGTGGCTCAGTCGTTAAGCGTCTGCCTTCGGCTCAGGTCATGATCCCGGGGTCCTGGGATCGAGTCCCACGTCGGGCTCCCTGCTCAGCGGGAGGCCTGCTTCTCCCTCTCCCACTCCCCCTGCTTGTGTTCCTGCTCTCGCTGTCTCTCTCTGTCAAATAAATAAATAAAATCTTTAAAAAAAAAAATAAAAATTTACTCTGAGTCTTTACAGGCAAAATTTGTCCATCCCTGCCCTAGGGGATGGCAGAGCAATAACCAAAGCCCATGGACATCCTTGGAAATACACTGGCATCCCTAACCTAAAATTATTAGATGTGAGAGAACATTTGAAAGTCATCCTATTTAAACCACTGTATTTTGTTGTTGTTGTTGTTAAGTAGTCTCCATACCCAGCGTGGAACCCAAAGCAGGGCTTGAGCTCACAACCCTGAGATCAAGACCTGAGCTGAGATCAAGAGTCGGACGCTTAACCGACTAAGCCACCTAGATGGCCCTAAAACCACTGTATTTTGTAATATCAGTAACTACTACTTGTAATAATATCTCAAATATAGTCACTGCCATAAGCACCAACTCAATTCCTCTTAATAAGAACCAGATTAGTGAACTGGATGTAGCAATTTCATTAGAATACGGCCAGGTCGATCTTAGAGGCTCTCAAAGACGGAAATAACTGGTTGTTACATACTTTTGGTACAGGCAGTTCACCAGGGGATCTGACCACCCCAGACATCCCTGCCGAGTGTTCCAAATGGCAAAGTCTAAACCACCCCTTGATCCTGAGCAGTTTCTGCAGCTAGTCACATAAGCTAGGCAACTAAGTAAAACAAGCACCCATAGTATGACTATTCTAGAACTACTTGCTTCCTGATTGAGTGGCGCTTGTTTGTTGACTGCTTGCTACAAAACATGCTGAATCCTTAACTATAGTTGGCAAAAACTTTCCCTGAATATTTTATATTTCTGCACATGATATGAGCAAGGCACCAACTGCCTTTTGGCTCAAAGTATATTTACACAAGTGTTTGAAGAGCCAACAGCCCTAGATGAGAAGGACAGTGTCTGACTCTGGGGCAAAGTGCAGAGATGCTAACAGTCCATTTATAAAAGATTCACTATGTGAGAAGCAGGCTAAGCGCAAACCATTTCATGTGCAGGTATCATCTGACCCTCTTCATATCACCTTCTGGGAACTGGGACTTGGGGAACCAGAGCAAAACTGCTGATACTCTGACCACTGCCATGGCTGTGAGGAGCAAACGGTCCTTCGTGCCTGACCCAGCCACCTTTTACCTTCTATCAGCAGCATGAAACACTGAGAGCTAACTTGTTGGCCTGCAAGGAGAGTAAAATCTCACAGTAAAGATTAGAGTAAAACACAGCTCTTGAGAGGCCAGTGCTCCTTGGCTGTGACACAACCCGCTTCATTTGTCGCCCCTCAACAGAAGGATCACATCCCCCTGGCGAACCTGTGACACGACGACCAATGCTACCACGAGGATGCTCCTACTGTTGCTGGGGTGGACTGCTGTCTGCTCTTGGCACGGACAGCCTTGTGGCAGATGTCATCTTTGCCGTCTCTAGGACATGGGTTACTTCCCTAACATATCACCTTTTAGGGGGTTTTTTCTTTGTGCTTATGCGATGAAAATAAGAATACATTTCATAACAAGGGATATGAAGAACAAAAAGTATGGACAGTGGTTGATAACTTCCCATGCTTCCCAGTCTTCCCATGAAGACTGACTAAATGACCACTCCAACATTCCTCTCTAACTTGTTTCCCTCGACTACCAAGGGCAAAAAGCAAAACAGAACATTTCCCAGGGGTGCCTGGCTGGCTCAGTCACTAGAGCACACGACTCGATCTCAGCGTTGTGAGTTTGAGCCCCATACACGATACAAAACCAAATGGGCATGACTGTGTCTCAATAAAGATTTACAAAAACCATGTGATGGGCCAGATTTAGCTCACAGGCCATCATTTTCCAACCTGTCTCAGAAATGCTTTTCAGTCCAAATTGGGTCAGTCAGGATTCTCCAGGAGTAAAGTGACATGATCAAACATGTTTACCTGAAAAAAACACAAAGAGTGGGGCTAGAGAAACCAACAGAGGATGGTGAGGTTTCAAGGGACTAGCAAGAGTGGGAAGCCATAATCACCCCAGTCCTGAAGGGGCTTGGAGAAGGAAGAACATAAGTAGAGCTAGTGAACGTGCAGGCCCACCAGCTGCTCCAGCCCTCAAACAATGTGGGCACTGTCAAAACTGAGACAAGGCAGGGAAGTGGAGGTGGGATAAACAGCCTGATCTGCTTGGTATCTTCAAACAGCCAAGCAGAAACACAGGGCAAGGAAGCTCAGGTGATAGACTCCATAGATGCCAGTGCCCTGCAGATTGATCCATAAAAGAAATTTGAGAAACTGAAGATCAGCAAAATTTAAAGCTTTTGCTCTTCAAAAGACACCATTAAGCACAATGCAATACCAATTCCCACTGACTAGGATGACTATAATAAAAAAAGACAAATAACAACAAGCATTGGCATGAATGAGAAGAAATTTGAACCCTCATACGCTACTAGTAGGAATGTAAAATGGTGCAGCTGCTTCAGAAACCAGTCTGAAAAGTTTAAGGTTAGTTTAAGTTACCTAAAAGTTTAAGTATACCTAAAAGTTTTAGTTACCAAATGACCCAGCAATTCCAATCCTAAGTATATATGCAAGAGAAATGATAACATATGTTCACACAAAGACCTGTATACACATATTCATAACAGCATTATTCATAGTAATTAAAAACTAGAAGCAACTCAAATGCCCAGCAACTGGTAAATGAATAAGATGTGTTATATTCATACAACAGAACAATACTCAGCCAAAGGGGGGAAAAAAAAAGAACTGATCAATGCAACAACACAAATGAATCTCAAAAGCATTATGCTAGGTGAAAAGAAGCCAGACACAAAAAACCAACAACTATACAATTCCATTTAGTTGAAGTTTCTAGAGAACGCAAAACTACAGGCAGAAAGCAGATCAGTGGCTACGTAGATGGAGGTGAACAAGGAGTGACTACAAATGGACACGAGGGACCCACATGGACAATGGCAATGTTCTAAAACTGGATAGTAGTGAGGGTCGCACAACTCTGAAAATTTACTATAACTCATTGAACTGTACACTTAAAATGGGTAAACTTTATGATATGCAAACTGTACCTCAATAACACTATTAAATAAAAATCAGGACGTTTCATATTCATTTTTTTAATCCATTATGCTGTGAGCTCTGCTATGTGAGGACCTCTGGCACACAGCACAGTGACATAGACTATAAATGTTTGATTAACAACTGCAGCTAATAAAGTCAGAATTCACCTGACAAAGAAGGCTCTGGCGACAGAAGGCACTTCAGAAGGGCACTCCAGCAGCAGACAGAGGGCATCAGACACACAGAGCCCAGAGAGACCAGAGGATGGTGAGGGAGAAGAAAGCCATCAAAATGGAAGGCCAGCCATTACTGCTGCATGCCTCAGACAGACCAACTAAGATGGGGATTCAGAGAAGTAGCTACTGAATCTAACAAATCAAATTTCTGGCAATTTTGGGGACCAACTTAGTAGAACAACAAAGAGAAGCCTGGCTTCCCTGAGTTGAAGAGCAAATGCAAAGAAAGAAAGAAAAACTGAGACTAGTCGTTCATGTGGCTTAACTGTATGCTTGCGAATGCAGGACATTTTCTCTGTTAACTGCGGGGAAGCTCAGTACACACACAAGGTAGTCAATAAAACTTTCTGATTGCAGACTGATACAACTTTTCAAAGAGATCATCCCACCATAGAGAAATACCTAACAGATGTGAGCATATGCACCTCACAAACCGAACTAGAAGTCCCTAAGATGGGAACAAAACCACAATCAGCAGCCAAACATATGCCTTAAAGACGAAAGACAACCTAGAAAGCGATCCTATAAAATCTGTGGAGATTCCATCACAAAGTTCTGGAAATGGGTGGTGGTGATGGTGGCACAATGCTGTAAATGTACTTCATGCCACCGAATTACACAATTAAAAGTTAATAAAGCAGTAAGTTTTACTTTATACTTTACAATTAAAAAAAAAAAAAACTATATAGGGGCACCTGGCTGGCCCCATGAGTGGAGTATGGAGCTCTTGATCTCCAGGTTGTGGGTTCGAGCCCCACATTGGGTATAGAAATTACCTGAAGATAAAATCCTAAAACAAACAAACAAACAAAAAAGCCCACATAGATTCAATCACAATTTTTAGCCCATCACTGACAAGCACTTATGAAAGAATGAATTTGTAGAGCTTAGTTATATAGTAAAAATATAAATAGTACCACCTAAGAAAAACTGTAGCAAGGGAGGAAAACAAAAAGAAGAAACAAGAAAATACAAATAACGAAGAGTGTGGGCTCAACTCTATAGACTGTAACCATTTTCCACTTGCAAAACAAAAGCAATCACACATTCGGGATTATAATGATAAAGACTTAAATCCACATATATCCTATTTCTGAATACAAATTTCTGAAACAATGGCAGAATGAAATTCGAGGAATAGGATTAAGAAATAACCCCCATTTGTTGGGGCACCTGGGTGGTTGAGTCAGTTAAGCCTTGGACTCTTAGTTTCGGCTCAGGTCATGATCTCAGGGTCATGAGATTGAGCCCCGCATCAGAATCCGCACTCAGCAGGGAGTCTGCTTGGGATTCTCTACCTCTCCCTCTACCCCTCCCCACTGCTCACAAACCTCTCTCTCAAATAAATCAATCTTTAAAAAAAAAAAGAACGAATGAACCTTAATTTGTAATCAGGGTATTTTTTTTTTTAAGATTTTATTTATTTATTTGAGAGAAAGAAAGAGAGGATAGGCAGAGAGAGGGGCAGAAGGAGAGGGAGAGGCAGACTCCCTGCTAAGCTAGGAGCCCGACAGGGTGCTGGATCCCAGGACCCTGAGGTCACAACCTGAGCTGAAGACAGATGCTTAACCGACTGAACCACCTACGTGCTCCTGTAATCAGGGTATTTTTTTATTTTTTAAAGATTTTATTTATTTATTTGAGAGAGAGAGAGAGCACATGAGAAGGGGGAGGGTCAGAGGGAGAGGCAGACTCCCCGCTGAGCAGGGAGCCCGATGCGGGACTCGATCCCGGGACTCCAGGATCATGACCTGAGCCGAAGGCAGTCGCTTAACCAACTGAGCCACCCAGGCGCCCCCAGGGTATTTTTTTTAAAAACATTTCTTTCTTTTAGAGAGAGAGAGAGCAAGCAGAGGGAAGGGTAGAGGGAGAGGTAGAGAGAAAATCCCAAGCGGACTCCCCACTGAATGCAGAGCCCAGGGCTAGGGCTCAATCTCACGACCCTGAGATCATGACCTGAGCCGAAACCAAGAGTCCAACACTCAACTAACTGAGCCACCCAGGTGTCCCAATCAGGGTATTTTTAAAAAGTATTTCCAGAGCATATGAATAGCTACATGTCAGTACTAATCATTTAAAATACAGATAGCCAACTTGGGGTGCCTGGGTCGCTCAGTTGGTTAAGCGACTGCCTTCGGCTCAGGTCATGATCCTGGAGTCCCGGGATCGAGTCCCGCATCAGGCTCCCTGCTCAGCGGGGGGTCTGTTCTCCCTCTGACCCTCTTCCCTCTCATGCTCACTCTGTCTCATTCTCTCAAATAAATAAATAAAATCTTTTAAAAGATAAATAAATAAATAAATAAATAAAATACAGATAGCCAACAAAGTCATGAGATCTCAAAAAACTACTGGAGCCCCACCATCACTACCACTGCTCAATATATGTCACTAATTGACAACACTGTGCATAAAAACAAATCACCTAGATGTTATTAAGTTTTGGTTTTCTTTTAATCACTCAAGTAATATATGAATATACTACCTCGATTTTTATTAAGATTTTATTTATTTATTTGCGAGAAAGAGAGAGAGAGCAAGAGAGAACACAAGCAGAGGAGAGGGAGAAGCAGGCTCCCCACTGAGCAAGGAGCCTGACGTGGGGGCTCGATCCCAGGACCCCGGGATCATGACCTGAGCCGAAGGCAGATGCTTAACCAACTGAGCCACCCAGGCGCCACTAAAACAAGGCGCCACTAACACAAAGAGTTTAAGCAAGAAAGATAACCATTGCTTCTCACCCCCTTAAAGATCCCACTTTCTACCCTAAAGGCAATTACCAACAGTTTTGTATGCGTCCTTCCAGACTTACTTAAACATTTTCATATGTACATGCACGCATGAAAGTGCATCATTTTATGTTTAAGATTTTTTTCCCATAAATTATATCCTGCTATATATTCTTCTTTCAACTTAGTTAACAGCTATACAACATCTGCAACTTGCTTAACTGGTATACAAGTCCTAGTACCCTGAGTAAACCACAACTTATTCAACCATTCCTCCAATAATGGATATGGTTTCCAATTTGCAGATACTAAGAGCTGCAACAGGCTTCCCTAAACACGCCAATCTGTACACGTGTATATCTGTAAGAAAAATATTTGAAAGTTTAAATACCACAAACTACACGTTTAAAAGCTTATGTCAATTAACATGCCTACCAGAGACGAATTTCCCCACACCAACACTGAATAACTGATCTTTTGGATTTTAATTAACTAATGGAAGCGGGGGGGTGGGGGGGTGGGGAGGAGGATTCTTCACTTTTTTTTTTAATTTGCATTTCCCTAATAATTAGTGACTTTGGGCATATTTTCACATTGTGAGCTATTTGTTTTTTGTTTTGTTTTGTTTAAGATTTTATTTATTTGACACAGAGAGAGTGACAGCGAGAGAGGGAACACAAGCAGGGGGAGTGGGAGAGGGAGAAGCAGGTTTCCTGCGTAGCAGGGAGCCCGATGTAGGGTTCGATCCCAGGACCCTGGGATCATGACCTGAGCCGAAGACAGTCGCTTAACCGACTGAGCCACCCAGGCACCCCACTGTGAGCTATTTGTATTTCTCCTTTTGACCATTAGCCATTTTTAAGTTTAATATAGAGATCTTACAAATAAGCAAAGATATATTTTGGGGTTTTTTTTGTAAATTACACATAATACCTAAACATTATTCTTGTTCAAAATAAAGCTAATAATCCCACTAACCATACCTCTGTCCCCATTACATTTTCTCTGTCCAGGAATCACTTCTCAGGTGAGTACACATTCTTAGACCTTTGTGCCAAGGGATCTCAACAGGAAGCAATTTTGTCCTTCAGGACACAGTTGCCAAAGTCCACAGACCATTTTACTTGTCACCACTCCGGACTGGAGCGATGCTACTGGTGTCTGGTAGGTAGAGGCCAGGGAGGATTCTAAATACCCTACAATACACAGGACAGCCACCTACAACAAAGAATTATCCAATCCAAAATGTCAACAGTGGCACTGCTGAGCACCCCCGGTCTATGCTTTTAATGCAATGTATGTAACTATAAAACTGTAAAATCTTGGGGCGCCTGGGTGGCTCAGTCGTTAAGCGTCTGCCTTTGGCTCAGGTCATGATCCCAGGGTCCTGGGATCAAGCCTGCAATGGGCTCCCTGTTCAGCAGGGAGCCTGCTTCTCCCTCTCCCACTCCCCCTGCTTGTGTTCCCTCTCTTGCTATGTCTCTGTCAAATAAATAAAATCTTAAAAAAAAAAAAACTATAAAATCTTATTAGTGTGGAGTTTTTTAAACATCAACAGTATTAAAAATAAAAAAAATTTAAAAAAAAAAAGGGCGCCTGGGTGGCTCAGATGTTTAAGCGTCTGCCTTCGGCTCAGGTCATGATCCCAGCGTCCTGGGATCGAGTCCCGCATCGGGCTCCCTGCTCCTTGGGAGCCTGCTTCTCCCTCTGCCTCTCTCTCTGTCTCTCATGAATAAATAAATAAAATCTTGAAGAAAAAAAATAAAATAAAATAAAAAATAAATAAATAAACATCAACAGTATTATTCTAGCGCCATTTCACAGGTTTTTTTTCAATCCCTAATATGTCTTAGAGATGTTCTGTCAATATGTAGAGATCTACCTCATTCTTCTTTAGCTACTAAAGAATTCCAAGATATGGCTCTACAGTTTACCAACCATTCCCCTGACAGACGCTCAGCATGGAGGAATAACCCAGCTGGATGATCATGAGGTTTCTGAACCAAACATCCTGTCAATTGCCCAACATTCCCCTTCCTGCTCTGGATCTTTCTCTCTGAAGCTGTTCCACCTTTTGTAGCCATTTCCCCCTGCCTGTGTGTTAGACCGGGGTTTTCTGCTGAATGAATACATCTGCCATCTCTCCTTCAGAAATGCCTCATCATTTTCAGGACCATAATTCCCACTATTCTGCACTAAAATTCTGGTTATTTTTCTTTTGGTTTTTTAAGTATTTCTCTTCCCTGGGAATTTGGGACAGGAAGATGAAGTCCGATTTATCCCAACAGCTTAAATTAGATGTCAGGACTCTTTAAAATTTTGTATTTCTTACCACAGGAAATACAGCATGTATATTTTTAATTTAAAAATCAAAAATTGTGAATATTATTTTCTAAATGAAACAGTTAAAACTTTTTAAGATGGTCATGAAAAATATCAACAAATCCTTACTGCAAATCTAATCTGGTATCAAAATGGGTATGTGAAAATCATCATGTAGTTCCTAAATGACCGCAGGCCACAAATGCAACCTAGCTTTAAGGAACACCTGCTACCATTCCTCCATTAGCGCAGCAAATGGCAGAGGTCCTTTTCAGAGCAGCCATTCCACCGGATACCAAGGCATTTGCAGAAGCTCCCAAAGCTGGCTTTCCAACCTCAGATTCCACTCCCCAAATCGTCCAATACTGCTGCTGGGTTCACAAAGGACATGAAAGCCCTTGACTTATAGTTGTGACTGCTTGCTTTCTCACCAAGAGCTTTAGATGACTATTAAAAATAGCAAAATCAGGGGTGCCTGGGTGGCTCAGTCAGTTAAGCCCCTGACTCTTGATTTCAGTCAGGTCACGATCTCAGGGTCCTGAGATGGAGCCCCACCTCAGGCTCTGTGCTCAGCAGTGAGTCTGCTTGAGATTCTCCCTCTCCGTCTGCCCCTCCCCTCCCATACTGGCGGGCTCGTGCTCGCGCTCTCCCCTGCTCTCAAATAAATAATCTTTTAAAAAAAAAAATAGCAAAATCAACCACACAAATGGTCCTCTCCTTAAAATTCCTGGCACTCTACAGTTAGCTCCCTTACTTGAAACAGCAATCATGAAAAGCAGTTAAGGAGCTCAAAATGTTTTTTTCAGCACAGTCATTCCCAGTGAGCAGGGAGAGGACACATGAAGCCACCAAAAACATTTGGGAAATGTTTTTATTCTCGCTCTAAAAATAAATCATCTTTTTCCTCACCACCTCCCAAACAAGAAAATTTCTTCTCCACCCAGAGGTCAGAATGAGTACTTTGAATGAGCTCCAAGAGTAATAATTAACCTCAATAATTAGATCCGAAGTGATTTCTGCCAATCACTGAATTTACTTGTGGCTCTATGCCTGGTCCTAGCTATCAGGAACAGAATAAAAGCTGAGAAGTGCTTCTTTGAGGACTTAGTCTGGAGACTATGAGAAACACAATCAGATAAACAGAGCTCGGGAATCAGGACTGAGGCAAAGATAGGGCTCCCATCTTCCACCTTCCCTGGAATTAAAGCATCATAGAAGGTTGAGAATGGGAGTCATAAAGGAGGAAGAATTCAACTGTGTCTGTCAGGGGAGATCAAGTTACCTGCTGGGTTGAAGCATGACCCACCTCCCACAGTACTGCCTCCCACAGGGAGCCTGGTCCACCCTGCAAGGCCACAGCGGAACATCACCAGATAAAAGCCCAAGCTTGCCTAAGTTCAGGGAGCTTCCCAAGGGCACTGAAGTACCACGGTAGAGACTCCAGCCTGTACGAAGGCTCACTGCATCTCAGATTTCATGATGAATTCGGTCCTTACTTTGGGAAATAGATTCATCACAAGACGTACTATGAAGACAGAGGTAAAACGGCGCCCAACCTGGCAACATCAATGGGCAAGGAAGACATGAACAACCGGTTTCATAGGCACAAGCTACTTGTCTTTCACTTCAAAATCTAACTTTTCTCCAAATCCAAATGTCTGGCTGGCTTAGGAAAGAATACTTGGTGCAGCTATCCACACGCCTCTTTTGTATGAAAGAGTAAATAAATGTATTCAAATTAAGAGGAACATCTGGACAACACAAGGTAGAAAAATCTGTGGCAGCTGGCTCTCTGGACAGAAAGAACAAGAGAAAAAGCTGTCCCGCCAAAAGAAAAACTACGGAATAAAAAGACAAGGAAAAGGACTACCTGAGTATTATTTCTAAAACCCAAAGTAATAAAACATCTTCCCCCAAAACATAAGCTTCTAATTCCATTTATACAGTACTAGTCTCTGCTTTTCACTCTCTTTTCTAATTCAACTATTTTATGCTCCACCCACCATATCCCTTTACCATTAAATAGACCCTGAACGATTCCCTCTCCCTTCCCTGACTCATTCCAACATTTATCACTGGCACTCTGCTACAGCAGGGTATAAAGAGACGGTACATTACAGTTCTCTCCCTTCCAAGAGTTCAGGCTAGAACAAAAGGCAGACTTCTACACCAAGTGCAATCAGAAGTAATAAACTGGAGCATGTAAACATTGCTAACACAGAAAATGATTTCATGAAGAATCCATTCTTTAAGTATAAAAGGGAATTTCTAATAAATGGAAAAAAAGCAAAGAGAATAACTAATGGACAACTTCTGTACTCAAAGTCATGGAAATGGGAAAGGCTCCAGCCTATCCAGACATCCCCAAAACAGCCTGACAGCAAGGTGTATAAAGAAGTCCTGATGGGAGAGGGTGGGGGAAGAGAAAGAAAGACTAGAAGGGAAACCACCTCGAAAGCAATCTTCAATGTCCCAGTAAAGAGTTTAGGCCTTAACTGGGAAGTCGGTGGCTCTCAACGTTTAGCTCCTATGAAAAGAAAATAATGTGCATATGAGGAATGTTATACTTCACCAACAGCAACTTACTGGAGGTTGCTGCAGTGGGGCCATTCTAAGCAGTTAGCTATAAACATGCTTTCTCTCCCACAAATCTCAGACAAAACTTAACAGGCAGTGCTGTTAACAATGAAAACCTCTTCTTTTCCTCTGTTTTCTAACCAAACTTTTTCCATAATAGAGGATATACAGCATAATATCGGACACAAACAGCCATTCAGCTACATCAAATGCCTTCCCACACTTGTTTTTAAGTGACTCTTAAGAAACACCCCTGGTCATTCTAATTACAAGTAAAATGGAGTAAATGTAGTTCATTCTGTCTGTCCCACTAAATGCAGCTAAGAAATCTGAACAGAATACACGAATCAACTCTTTGTGAAATTTGAGAAGTAGCAGGCAGATCGAGGAAGAACAAACTTCAACTAAAAGCTAGTGGTGAGTTTTCACTTTTTCCAAGATCCCCCCCCTGCCTAATCAACAAAATCTGATACCCAAAGTAAGTACTGGGGTGCTGACAGGGAGAGTTCCAGGAGAAGCCCTATACTTCTGACTCGAAAAGCAAAAGAGGGAGCTCCTAAGACTTAGAACACTACAGAAATCTCCCAGGGTTTTTTTTTTTTGTTATTGTTTTAAACTTGATTCTTCTGTGCCCCAGCCACCAAGTAATTCTATGGCTGCAACAGGAGCCAAGAGACAAAATGGGAGCCTGCAGGAGCCAAAACAGTCAGAGAAGGAACATTCTTCTTCCATCAGTGAAACTGCAGTCCCATGAGGGTAGGTCAATTCCCACTGCCTTTTTTCTTTCTGACCTAAGAAGAAATATGTATTTGGTCTCTGCCCCCAGTTCCTGACACAGAACTTCTAAAACCCTTGTTATTTCCTGATAAATAGGGGTGCTAAGAGCATCTTTTGTTCTAATATTTGGTCTTTGACCCCAGTTCCTGACACAAGGGCTTCTAAGATCCTTGGAATCTCCGGAGTGATAAGTGTCTTTTTGTATGCTAATAAGATGCCTGGGGGCGGAGGGGCTAGATAGCTTCAGGATGGGGGCTGGTCACCAGATTAACCTAGGCACAATCGGGAGAGTTGGAACTTTCAACCTCCTTCCCCTAACCCCAGGGGAGAAGAGAGGGACTTAGTTAATCAGCAATGGCCAACAATTTAATCAATCATGCCTACATAATGGAACCTCCATAAAACCCCTAAGCAATGGCATTCAGAGAGCTTCTGAGTTGGTAAACACATCCACATACCAGAAAGGTGGCACCCCTTAACTCCACGGACAGAAGCTCCTGTGCTCAAGACCCTTCCAGACCTTGCCCTATGTACCTCTTCACCTAGCTATCCATTTGTATCTTTTAGGATATCATTTCTGGTAAGCCAGGAAATGTTAAGTAAAGTATTTGCCTCAGTTCTGTGAGTCATGATAGCAAATTATCAAACCTGAGGAGGGGGCTGTGGAAACCCCTGATTTATAGCCAGTTGGGAAAAAGTACAAGTGATAACCCAGCACTTAAGAAAACATCTGAAGTAAGGGCAGTCCCACAAGACTTAAGCTGCGGGATCTAACTTCAGGTAGTTGGTATTAGTGCTGAATTAAATTGTACAACGTCCAGCTGGTGTCCAGAGAGCCAGAGAACTGGCTTTTGGTATGAGGGGAAAACCCCACATATTTAGCATCAGAAGTGTTGTGAGTAAAAAAAAAAACAGTTTTCCTTAGTCTCCCCCTGTACTCTCAACACCTGGCCATAAACATAGACACAGATGTAACAATGCAAAGTAACCCAAATCCCAGCTTTCTCAGTAAGAGGAATGAAAATGTAAGGCCTAGCACAGATAACAAAGGAAAAGCTAGCGTGAGGTGACCCAATAAAGTTGTTTATCAACTCCTGGGCCCATCCCTAGGCTGGGCATGTATAGATATGATCCTAATAAGCATACCAAAAATATTTTAAAACTCAACTAAGAGACCACAGATCTCGGACTACCTAGATGGTATTACACCTCTGAGACATACGAAGGCCTATACCGAACAGAAAAAGGATGACAACATTTACTCTGAAGCCAACCATGCTGACTGCTGCTAAAAGAAAAAGAACATTCTCTCAAGAATTTAAGATTCAATCTCATAATACCTACAATATCCAAAAGACAGCTGCATCCTTGAACAAGCCTGGTTTGAACTGCACAGGTCCACTTATACATAGATTCCCCCCCCCCCCCAGTATTGTGAATGTATTTGCTCTTCCTTATGATTTTCTTAGTAACATTTTCTTTTTCTCCAGCTTATTGTAAGAGTATAGCATATAATACATATAAGATACAAAATATGTGTTAATCTGGGAGGTCATGCCTCATCTCTACTTTTCCAAAGATCCTCAAGAGACTGAAAAGCAGGCCACTGCTGAAAAGGCTGTGGAGGAATTTCACAGTGAATGGACTGCTCCAGCTCCTGGGCTCACGGATAACTCAATGGGAAGTCGCAGACTGGTCTGAAGACATGCAGGGGTCCTCTGTACCTCGTCAGCAGTTCCCTACTGAGGACTGGAACACAGAGCCTGCCGCTGAAGACTGGTCCGCAGCTCCTGCTGTTCTGCCCACTGAATAGCTAGGAACAACCACTGAGTCTTAAGCTGCACTTCCACAAAAGCAAACAAAATGGAAATAAGGTTGATGGAAATAAACAATTTCTAAAAGCTGAAATGTGTGTGTGTGTGCGCGCACACGCGCACGCACACACGCTACTTGACTGTTACAGGTAAGTCAATAGAAGGCTAGTAGATTTGGGGAAGTCAAAACTTGTATGTGGATTTTTCAATGTACAGATGTTTGGTGCCCCTAACCCCGGTGTTGTTCAAGGGTCAACTGCACAATCCAAAATTCCTTAGCACACCCAGAACAAGGTAAATTTCAACTCTTATAAAGATAATCAATAGACACCAAAGTCAAGATGACAAAACTGGTGAAATTATCTGACAAAGACTAAGGAAGTGATTATAAAAATACTCCAAAATACAAGAGTAAACATTCTTGAAACAAATGAGGAACCATAAGAAATAGAATTTGTAAAAAGGAACACACAGAAACTTTAACTTAAATACGTAATAACCAAAAAGTTTTTTAAAACTTAATGGATGGACTCAATAGCAAAGAGTCAATAAACTTGAAGTCAACAGAAATCTATTATACAAACTGAGTCAAAGAGGAAAAAATTTGAAAAAACTAACAAAGCTTCAGAGAACTATGGCATAATGACAACAGGCCTAAATACAGGTTATCACAGAACAAAAAGAAAAAGAAAAACAGCATGGTGCTAAGAAAATATTTGAAATAAAAATGGCTGAAAACTCAAGTTTGTGAAAGACATAAAACTACAGATTCAAGAATCTTAACAAATCCCCAAAAAAGATAACAAAAAGAAATTAATAATCAAACACATCTAACCAAACCACTGAAAATTAAAAAGAAAACAAATCCTGAAAACAAAAAGAGGAAAAACAACACATTAACTATAGGGGAATAATTACTCAGAGAACTACAGATGTCTTTTTTTTTTTTTTTTAAAGAACTATAGATTTCATATCAGAAGCCAGAGAAGCCAAAAAGAGGTGGCACAGTGTTTTTAATTTTTTTTTTAGAACAAGAGTTGTTTATGTTTTTAATTAAAAAAAAGCTTTTTTTAAGTAAACCCTACCCCCAAAATGTGGAGTACAAACAAATGACTCCAAGATGAAGAGTCATATGCTCTACTGACTGAGCCAGCCAGGTGCCCCTTAAATTTTTTACTTTGAGGATAGCTGACAGACAATGTTACATGAATTTCATGTGTATGACATAGTGATTCAACTTCTCTATATAAGTAGCACAGTATTCTTATTTTTTAAGATTTTATTTATTTATTTACTTGAGAGAGAGCGCAAGTGAGCATTAGTGGGGTTGGGGTAGAGGGAGAGGAAGAGGGGGAAGCAGACTCCCCTCTGAGCTGGGAGCCCGACATGGGGCTCAATCCCAGGGCCCTGAGATGATGACCTGAGCCGAAGGCAGGCACTTAACCAACTGAGCCACCCAGGCACCCCAGTAGCACAGTATTTTTAAACTGGTGGGGTAAAAAAAAATATCAACTCAGAATTCTATACCCACCTCCAAGAAAGACATTCTCAGAGGAAGGAAAACAAAGAGAATTAATTGCCAGCAGATCAGTTCTAAAAAAGGGGGCTAAAGGAAGTTCTTCAGATATAAGGGAAATGATATTAGAAGGAAACTTGGAACTTCAGGAGTGAAAGAGGAATACTAATAGCAACCATCTGGGTGAATATAATAAGCAATTCTTATCCTCTTGAATTCTTTAAAGATTTTGTTTATTTATTTGACAGAGAAAGAGAGAGAGAGTTCACAAGCAGGGGGAGAGGCAGGGGAAGAGGGAGAAGCAGACTTCCCGCTGAGCAGGGAGCCCGATGTGGGGCTCGATCCCAGGACCCTGGGATCATGACCTGAGCCCAAGGCAGCTGCTTAACCGGCTGAACCACCCACGCGCCCCTCTTTTGAATTCTTTAAATGTGTTTGGGCTGTTGAAAGCAAAAGACTGTCTAATGGAGTTTTTAATGTACATAAATACATAAGAGAACCATAACATAAAAGGTAAGAGTAAAGATGCCTGTGTGATAGAAAGATTTCTACACTCCAACTGAGGTAATAAAACATGGATTCAAAGTAAGTTATGAAAAGTAAAGTATGTCGATTATAACCCATAGGTTGAAAGTAAAATGGAGGAGGGAGAGGATACCATGCAAATATTCAATGAAAGAAGGCTGGAATGCCATTATTACTATCAGACAAAGCAAACTAAGAACACCATTAAATAAGAGAGTCAATTTATCAAGCAGAGAAAGTCAATTATCATATGGTTTCACTTATTTGTGGAACTTAAGGAATAGCATGGAGGACATTAGGAGAAGGAAGGGAAAAATGGGGGGCGGGGAATTGGAGGGAGAGATGAACCATGAGAGACTATGGACTCTGAGAAACAAACAGGGTTTTAGAGGGGAGGGGGGATTGGTTAGCCCAGTGATGGGTATTAAGGAGGGCACATACTGCATGGAGCACTGGGTGTTATACAAAAACAATGGATCGTGGATCACCACATCAAAAACCAATGATGTATGGTGACTAACATAACATAATTAAAAAAAAAAAAGAGAGAGAGTCAATTTAATAAAACAATATACAAATCCTTAACACATAAGCACCTAACAACAGTGCTTCATAAAGCAAAATCAGAACTGAAAAGAAACAAATACCTAATTATTGTTGGTGAATCTAACACTCTTCTCCCAGTAACAGGCAACAAACTAGCAGTACAGAATCAGCGCAAACAGAAACTACACTATGAATCATCTGTATCTAACTGACATTTATATACTAATCCATCCAACAGATGATGGAAGTTTTTTCAAGTACACATGAAAGTCACCAAGATACACGAGACATGCATCATGAAATAAACCTTAACACATAAAAAAGAAACAAAACACAAAGTATGTTCTCTGACCATAAAGAAATTAAAGTGGAACTCAGTAAGAGAGAGACAACAGAAAATCTCCAGGGCACCTGGCTAGCTCAGTCAGTAGGGCAGGGATCTTTGGGAGACTTCTCCAAGAACGAGAGAGCTGGCAGGTGCCATTTCCCTTCCCCCCAACTCCCCCGCCAGCCTAGAGACACAGACACCTGCAGGAACCAGTGCAGGGTAAACACTCTACACCTGGCTTGCTAACAGCACACCCCAACCCATGGACTTCTGCAGACCCACCCCCTCTAACCCAGCCGGGCTCGGAAGGAATTTTCCCAGGTGGCTGCAGGTCTCTTCCTGAAGCAGACCAGCACAGACCTTCCTGACACCCCACCCCAAATTCTCTTAGGAACCACCCATCTAACACACCCTTGGCAAAAGTCCATCCAAAGTGGTGCTATAAAGGTGGCGATGTGCAAGCAGCCCAAAATGTGCCAGTGCCACTCCAAAGTAACTCCAGCCCCAGAGAAGGGGAGGGAAACCACACATACCAGTTTGACTGTGGGCCCAGAGAGATGGGGTCAGACATCTGGTCTGACTACAGGCCCTGCCCGCCAACAAAGGTATCTCAGGGGACAACACAGGGAAAGCACCCTACAGTTCAGTGCTACTGCAGCTCTGACAAACACCCGGTCCGCCACAACTCAAACCCAAGGCGACCCAGACTGGCCCATTAACAACACAAAGACCAAACTCTATCCACAACAGGCAAAGACTGCCACCGAAGATGACTGGACTGAGAGCAAACATGGCTCAGTCATAATAGTAGGGCATACACAACCACCACAGGAGACATCCCTGAAGTGCCAGGTTCTGGTGAACAGGGGACACTGCCCTGCAGGGCACTATAGGACCTCTTCTTCATAAGGCTACTACCTTCAAGAGCAGGAGACATCACTGACATTCCTAACACAGAGAAACAGACACACAGAGTCAGATAAATGAGGAGATAGAGGAATATGTCCCAAATGAAACAACAGGACAAAACTCACAGCAAGAAGGCTAAATGAAACAGAAATAAGTAATATGCCTGATAGAGAACTTAAACTAATGTCATAAAGATACTCCTGGACTTGAGAAAAAGAGTGGAGGACCTCAGACCTCAACAAAGACAAAACATAAAAAGCATCAGTCAGAGATGAAGAACTCAGTAAATGAAATTAAAAATACACTAGATGGGGGGCGGGGCGGAGTCCCTGGCTGGCTCAGTCGGTTAAGCATCCAATTCTTGATTTCAGCTCAGGTCATGATATCGGGGTCATGAGATCAAGCCCTGCGTCAGGTTCCATGCCGGAACCTGCTTATATTATCTCTCTCCCTCTCCCTCTGCTCCACCACCCCCCCAACGCTCATGTATGTGCTCTCTCAAAAAAAAAAAAAAAAAATACACTAGATGCAATAAATACAAGGCTAGAAGAAGCAGAAGAATGATCAGCAACCTGGAGAAGGAGTAATGGAAAGCAATCAAGCTAAACAGGAGAGAGAATAATTAAAAATGAAAATAGACTGAGGGAACTCTGCAACATCATCAAGGATTAATAACATTCACATTTCAGGGATCCCAGAAGGAGAAGAGAGAAACAGGAGCAAAAAACTCGAAAAATGTATTTGAAGCTGAGAAATTCCTGAATCTGAGGAGGGACACAGACATCCAGATCCAGGAGGCACAGAGAGCCCCCAACAAAATCAACTCAAGGAGGTCCACACCAGGACACATAGTAACTAAAGTGACAAAAAGTAGTGATAGAGATAGAATTTCATACATTATATGTTAAAAAAAAGAAGATAGTAGGAAGGGAAAAATGAAGGGGGGGAAACAGGAGGGGGAGACAAACCATGAGAGACCATGGACTCTGAGAAACAAACGGAGCGTTCTAGAGGGGAGGGGGCTTGGGGGATGGATTAGCCTGGTGATGGGTATTAAAAAATAAAAAATAAAAAAAATGTTAAAAAGATATTCATTATAAAATATTTAGAAAAGACTAATAAACCCAAAGAGGTAAGTTGCCCCTATATAGGAAAAAAAAAAAAAATTTCAAAAGCAGCGAGAAAAAGAAGTTTTCCCAAAAAATATATAAAGATCTTATACAACACCAAATATCCCCACATAATCAAATTAAAAATGGGCAGAAGACATGAACAGACATTTCTCCAAAGAAGACCTATAAATGGTCAACAGACAAATGAAAAGATGCTCAACATCACTCATCAGGGAAATGCAAATGAAAACCACAATGAGTTATCACCTCACACCTGTCAGAATGGCTAGAATCAAGAAATCAAGGGCTGCTTGGCTAAGTCAGTGGGGCATCTCACAGTTGTGGGTTTGAGCCCCATAATGAGAGTAGAGATTACTTAAAATCTCAAGGAAAAAAAGACAAGAAACAACAAGTGTTAGGAAGGATGTAGAGAAAAAGGAACCCTCACGCACTGTTGGTGGAAATGCAAACTGATTTCGGGCACTGTGGAAAACACTATGGAGGTGATTCCTCAAAAAAAAAAATTAAATAAAATTACCATATGATCCAGTAATTCCACAAATGGATATTTACCCAAAGAATACAAAAACACTAATTTAAAGAATTCACTGCTATGTTTACTGTAGCATTATTTACAAGAGCCAAATTATGGAAGCAGACAAAGTGTCCATGGATAGGTGAATGGGTAAAGATGATGTGGTACAGGGGCGCCTGGGTGGCTCAGATGGTTAAGCGTCTGCCTTCGGCTCGGGTCATGATCCCAGGGTCCTGGGATCGGGCCCCACATCGGGCTCCTGGCTCGGCGGGGAGTCTGCTTCTCCCTCTTCCTCTGCTTCTCCCACTGCTCATGCTCTCTCTCTCTATATATCTCTGTGTCTCAAATGAATAAATAAAAAATCTTAAAAAAAAAAAAAAAAGATGATGTGATACATGTATACACACACACGAAAATTACCCATTAAAAAAAATGAAATCTTGCCATTCACAACAATATGGATGGATCTAGCAGGTAAAAAGCTAAGTTAAAGAAGTCACAGAGAAAGACAAATACCGTATGATTTCACTCGTATATGGAATTTAAGAAACAAATGAAGAAAAAAAGAAAAAGAAAACTGACTCTTTTAAATATAGAGAATGAACTGGCCGTTACCAGAGGGGAGGTGGGTTCTGAAGCAATGGGTGAAACAGGTGAAGGGGATTAAGTGTACACTTATGATGAACATTGAGTAATGTATAGAATTGTTCAATCACTATATTATACACCTGAAACTACTATAACACTGTATGTTAACTGTATTAGAATTTAACAAGATAAAAATAAATATAAAGCTAAGTTATATTTTCAAATATTTTTTGACATATCCTTTCTCAGTAAAACAGAGCTTCTAAACCTTCTTAAATAGATGCTTAAAAAAAAAGTCCATAAGTGCTTTTTCCTACCATCAGGCATTAACTACACTGAAACACATTATGTTCTTTTTCAAACTGTGCTGTTTAAATTTTCCCAGAAATTCTGAAATACACAAAAACAAAATATACTCAAAATATTTCACCATGTTTTGGTCTTAAATTAAAATTTTAATATCGGTAAAAGTTCAGTTTTGTTAACAAAATTGAGAAAGTCTTGAGATACCCTTTTCCAATTTAGAAATGAAAATTTTCACAAATTACTTTCCACAGATTTAAAGTTGGAATTTTTTTAAGTTAAATAGCAAGTATGCAAACACACGTCAATAAAATAATTCATACATGAAGAAACTGATATAAATTCCTTCTTCCTGCCCAAATGTAATTTTTACATTGCTGCTAAAGAAAGTCCTAGTCCTTCCTAACTGGAATGATTGGTTTACCTTTAACTCCAGGGGGCTTAAACTATCAGTCTTTTAAGAAGCTTTGACAGGTTTTGAGGATTTAACCTGCTGAGCTCATAGCACCCAAGGGAGGGTCTTGGTTGCAAGTTTTATTTCTGATGTAGCTGACCACTAATACGGACTCCATAGATAATGGATTTCAATAACAACCACCCGAGGTTAACACTTTTGAGTAGTACCCACAATATTGCTTTAATTAATGCATGAAGGTCACAGTTTGGTAGAAAGTTTTATTAAATTTGGCAGTGCTTACAACAAAAGAAAGAAACTGTGTGTATTCATCTGTACGGTAACTCTATAAATTTGCCTATAGATATAATCCAGTTTGCTCATGGATTTCTGCTGTATTTCAATTTATTTTCTAAAAGGAATTCAATTTATTAGTTCCATTACCCCAAAATATGTACATTTCTAGCATTCCTAACTGATAGTTTCATGACAGAGGGCTCTAACCATGCTGGGCACAGAATGGGTCTACCTGGCACAAAGAGACCACCCACCAAAGCAAAGGAAATGTCTACTGCTACCACGCCCACCCCCTGATTTTGGAGCATTTTGATGGTGGAAAGATTAATGCTTTGTCTGCAGCTTCATATGTTAAATATTAATATCTTTTGGAAATACTGGAATTACTTTTCATCTTGAAAAATAAAGATATAAAAATTTTGCTTTTGAACCCAAACTTTTTATGCAGTAGAAATAAGCCAGAGTATTTAAACAAATATATGAAAGAGCAAAGCAAACAATTTTTAAATGAATCTAAAATTAAGGGTTCACTCTAAAGTGTTAAAAAAAGAGAGAGAGATACTATAATACATGAATCACACAATCAGCAGGGTTGGTTCATTTTTCTATTTTTATATGTATTAGGTAATTTGAGGTTATTTTATTGAAAAACAAAGAATGGTGGCTGAATTTATACATACTGAATTCAGCAATAATTGTATTTCTTAAATACACAACCTGACAGGCACTATGGTAGATAATAATGAATCAGCATGGGAGCCATTTAATATACTTCTTGATTAACTCATTGCCTGTCCAGTTCGCACACAGACATGCTTACATGTCATAATCGTCATAATTCCCATCATCCCCACTGCTAACACTCAAGCTCCTTGATTAGTGCACAACTCCCAGACGAGCCATTGCTAATGCTAAATAATTCTCTTCAGCCTCCTGCTACTATTCTGCAGGATCTCCAATTAAATATAATGTCCCTGATGAGCCATATTAATGTGAACAAATCCCTACCAGGAATCCTAACCTATTCCATTTTACCCAAAAATATAGAGAAAGTAATTTATCCAAGCCAAAGATAATCAAAACATTCTAAATTGATATAGTATAACGTTTCTGCAAAATATATTTTTCCAAGGACCATAAAAGCAAAAATAGAAAATGTCTGAACATCTCATATACTTTCTTCTCCTGATTAGTTCACTGTAAAGTCTAGTGTTTTAAATTTGCAGAGGTAGATACATTGTATTCTTAATCCAAAAAGGTTACTGAAAGCACTAAGTTTCACAAGAAAAGTGAACAATAACAAGTTTTAAAGCAAGTATGCCATTTAAAAACCCTTTAATTACCTAGTTACCAAAACCCCAAGGTCCAAAATCACATTAATGAAACCAATTCCTCTCTTCCCATTAAACGTAGTATTGCAGTAACTATCGGAGGCTTTGTTGTACAACTTTATGTTGCTGATAAGAAAACTTCACATTGAACAATGGCAATCCGTATTTATACCAAGAATGAATTAGGAATCCTATAGCTTTTCTATTGCAATCTAAATGACTGGCAATATTTCTGAATGAATTATGACCAACTGGGAAACCTGGACCGTCATGGCCATCATCTTAAAATATTCTGTACTGGGCGCCTGGGTGGCTCAGTTGGTTAAGCGACTGCCTTCGGCTCAGGTCATGATCCTGGAGTCCCTGGATCGAGTCCCACATCGGGCTCCCTGCTCGGCGGGGGGTCTGCTTCTCCCTCTGCCCTCTTCCCTCTCGTGCTCTCTCTCATTCTCTCCCTCTCAAATAAATAAATAAAATCTTTAAAAAAAAAAATTCTGTACTGGTAAAAGCAATTTAAGAAAATGTCATTTAAATATACCATCTCAACTACACACACATATATAATAAATGGTCACCTGAATTCAGTTATCAACACCAAAGTTTTACAAACCTGCCCCTAGTCGTTTATTCCTATTTGAGGATCAACGATTAAGTTCTTAACAGATTGTGAAATGTATTTTTAACTCAAGAACTTTAACTCTTTTCCAAATACTTAAAGGTTGAAAAATATTCTGAAAAGTATACCATATAAATGATAAAAAGTTAATGCATGAGGTTTTTACCTTTAAAAGGCTTTCATCTTTATACATCTAAGATAAAACTAAAGATATTCTAACAAATATACTAATAATATATAAAGACAAACATTAAAATATGCAAAGATAGGGGCGCCTGGGTGCCTCAGTCGTTAGGCGGCTGCCTTCGGCTCAGGTCATGATCCCAGGGTCCTGGGATCGAGTCCCACATCGGGCTCCCTGCTCCACGGGAAGCCTGCTTCTCGCTCTCCCACTCCCCCTGCTTGTGTTCCTGCTCTCTCTCTCTCTCTCTCTCTCTGTCAAATAAATAAATAAAATCTTAAAAAAAAAATGCAAAGATAAAAAATAAAGATATTCTAACAACCCCATAAAATTTTTATAAGGTTTTCCCAACGGTCTTTTATACCTTAGCCTACATTAATGTATTCCTTCTTCATTTACCTGATCATTACCCTCCAGTTTGTTCAGCTGGAACCAACATACACTAATTACATAGACATCACGAAGTCCTATTTGTCCTCAGTACCTCCCCAGACAGCAGGGAAATATTATCAAGGGTAGGCATGCTAAGTGATGATTCCCCTCACCTTACTGTCAATCATCCCAGAGTGCTCATAGGAAACCCCCGCTCAATCTCATTACTGAATCCTAAGGGTAAGACTACAATACCCACCAGGAATCATACTTCAAACAGCAGGCTGCCTGACCAAGATGTGAGTCACGATGACTACTTCCCTGATTTTAAGTTTTGGTTTTAAAGCAGTCAATATCAGGTATTTCTCATTTAAATCCAAAATTATTATACACAAAGCAACAAAACATTGATACATTCAGTTTAAGAGTCTAGATAGAAAATATAGTCAAAGGTTAAAATACAGAATCATTTAATCCATTTTAAGAAAAATCAAAACCATACCTTCAGAGGTTTGATATAAATATAACAATGTTTTACTATTTCACATGGGAAAGCATACTAGTCTTTTTACTTAAAAAAATAAAGTTGTAAAAGTAAATAGTAATCTAACATGCATTTTGAGTACAACCTTTAAGATTTTTTTATTTATTTGACAGAGAGAGAGACAGTGAAAGAGAGAGCACAAGCAGGAGCCTGGCTGGCAGGCAGGCAGGCAGAGGGAGAGGGAGAAGCAGGCTCCCCGCCGAGCAGGGAGCCCAATGCAGGGCTCGATCCCAGGACCCTGGGATCATGACCGGAGCTGAAGGCAGCTGCTTAACCGACTGAGCCACCCAGGTGCCCCTGAGTACAACCTTTAAGTTCACCAATTCTTTGTTCCCATTATCCACCAAACTAATGAAGGAGGATCCACCTTCCCATTTAGAAAGTCCTACTCACTAAACCCAAACATTTCTCATCTTTTCCATTTCTTAACTTCTCTGGGACTACCTAAAATCACAGATTAGTAGAATAAAAGCCTAGAATCCACCTCTCCTGCCTTCTAATATAATAATAAGGCCCTCTTCAACAACATCAAGAAGTTCTCCTGTATCAGCCCTCTGTCTAAAATCTAATGAGTTTACTCCATAGACCTGTCTCTCCTTGTTCCAAAGTTTTATGGAGTGGCCCTAATTATTTCTTCATGATAAGGTATTAAAATGTACTTTAGTATCTGTTAGAATAGGCCCCTCTTCAATTCTCTGCAGAATTGGCTAGGTCATTCTGCAAATTTACATGTTAGGATATAACAGAAAAATGTACATTAACTTTCAAATAATATTTATACTATTCAATTTCCCTATACAAAATAAGAAGTCTTACAAATTTCGTAACAAGTGTTTTACTTTTTCCACTATTTCTATGAAGCTACATTTAAGTTGTGTTTTCTACCTTGTTAATATACATATAGGAAAACTATAGATTTATTTAACTACCAGTTTTATTTTTTTACTATTTCTAAAGGGTTACTCAGTTAACTGTGTAACTAGAAACTCAATACAATCTTACTATTTCTGCCTTTCCCTCCCACCATTTTACAACTCTTGCCTAACTGCATTACCTAGCACTTCTCAAATGCTGTTAAATAATAGTAGTGATAGTAAATCTATCAGTCTTCATCCTGAATTTCATAAGAATGCTTCCTATGAGGTATAACCTTTTTATTAAGGGAAGGCAGCACGCCATCTAATCCTGTTTTACTAAGAATTTTACAAGAAGACAGTGAATTTCTTGTAATGACATTTCGGCTTCTATCAAGACGATCATCTAGTTTTCCTCTACTAACTTATTAGTACATTCAATTAAATTAATAGTCTCTAATATTGAACCATACCAAAATGTCATGAATACATTCTGCATGGCTGCAGCATACTATTTAAATAAATTATGTTATCCTATTTCCTATTAGTATTCTTCTATCAATATATGACAGTCATTGTAATTTTATTTTTCGCTTACTATCTTTGCCCAGATTTTGACTGCTGACTTATTATGGTGGCTTCATAAAAAATAAGTATTTTCTAAAAGGAAATCTATTTTTCTTTCTCTCGGTCTACAGCAATTTAAGTAAGTAGTGTCAAAATTTCTTGCTTACTGAAAACTGCAAAGAATTCTTGTGAGAATCTCTACCTGAACACCCTACTCCATTCCTTCTATAACAACCTAGAGTCCCTTAGTCAGTGATCTCTTACCTTATTCAGGCTCTTTCATGCACAGTTACAGGCCTATAATTGTCACCAATTTTGCACTCTGAGCAAAGCAAAATAAATACTTAACATTTTTTAAAAGCATGTTAAACCCCACTTTCAATAATGGATAGAACACCAGAAGATCAACAAGGAAACACAAGACTTGAGTATTCCAGTGAACCAACCAGTCCTAAAAGGCATCTAGAGAACACTCCCACAAAACAGAATAGTCATTCTACTTTTTTTTTTTTTAAGATTTTCTTTATTTATTTGACAGAGAGACACAGAGAGAACACAAACAGGCTGAGTGGGTGAGGGAGAAGCAGGCTTCCCGCCGAGCGGGGAGCCCGATACAGGGCTCAATCCCAGGACCCTGGGACCGCGACCTGAGCCGAAGGCAGACACTTATGACTGAGCCACCCATGCGCCCCCAGAGGTCACATGAAACATTCTCCAGGATAGAACATGTGCTATACCATAAAACAAACACCAAGAAATTTTAAAAGATACAAATAGAGGGACGCTGGCTCAGTCAGTTAAGCGTCTGCCTTCAATGTCCTCAGTGTCCTGGGATTGAGCCCACATCAGGCTCCCTGCTGAGCAGGGAGTTTACTTCTCCCTCTCCCTCTGCCCCCCACCCTGCTTGTGCGCAGGCACTCTGTCAAACAAATAAATAAAATCTTAAAGAAAGAAAGAAAGAAAAAGAAGGAAATAAGAAGCACGCTATCTAGCCAAAATAGAAGGAAACTAGGAAATGAGGAATGAAAAACTTGGGAAGCTCACAAAAAATGTGGATTAAACACACTCCTAGGATGCCTGGGTGGCTCAGTCGTTAAGCGTCTGCCTTCGGCTCAGGTCACGATCCCGGGGTTCTGGGATCGAGCCCCACATCGGGCTCCCCGCTCTGCGGGGAGCCTGCTTCTCCCTCACCCTCTGCTTGCCTCTCTGCCTACTTGTGCTTTCCCTCTTTCTCACTTTGTCAAATAAATAAAGAAAATCTTTAAAAAAAAAAAAATATATAAACACACTCCTAAATAACTAGTGGGTCAAAAAAGAAATCATAAGGGAAATAAGAAAATACTTTCAAAATAAAAATGAAGAACAAAATACCAAAACATACCGGGTGCAGCTAAACAACAGAAAAATGCATACAGCTCAACACCTACATTAAGAAAGACCTCAAAGGGAGGCTGGGTGGCTCAATCAGTTAAGTATCTGCCTTTGGCTCAGGTCATGATCTCGAGGTCCTGGGATCGAGCCCCACATCAGGCTCCCTGCTCAGCGGGGAGCTTGCTTCTCCCTCTCCCACTCCCCCTGCTTGTGCTCTCAAGTCTCTCTGTGTGTCAAACAAAATCTTAAAAAAATAAATATAAATAAATACATATATACATACCTCAAGTCAACAACCTAATCTTCTACCTTAACAAACTTTTAAGGGGAACCTATGTGGCAGAATCAGTTCAGCCTCCAACTTTTGATTTCAGCTAGAGTCGTGATCTCAGAGCGTGGGATAGAGCCCCGCATCGGAATCCATACCCAGCACAGAGTCGGCTTGGATTGCTCTCTGCCTCTCTCTCTCTCTCTCTCTCTAAGTGAATGAGTAAATCTTAAAAAAAAAAAAAAAAAACTCTTAAAAAGAGCAAAATAACCCAGAGCAAGCAGAATAAAGGGAATAAAGACTAAACATAAATGAGGTAGAGAATTAAAAAAAGATCAGTGAGATAAAATGTTGGCTCTTTGAAAATATCAATAAAATTGAAAACCTTTAATTCAAGTGACCAAGGAAAAAACACTCAGATGCCTAAAATCAGGAATAAAATAAATTATTACCAAAGTTACAGAAATAAAAAGGAAATACTATAATCCTATCACAATAAACTAGATAAATGAAATGGACAAATCCTTAAAAAGACACCAACTATAGACAAAATCTGAATAAACCTTTAACAAGAGACTGAATAATCAAAAAACTACCCACAGAGGGATCCTGCCTGGCTTAGTAAGTAGGGCATTCGACTCTCAATCTCAGAGTTGTGAGGTCAAACCCCATGTCGAGTGTAGAGATTACTTAAAAATAAAATCTTCAAAAGTAAAACAAAAAACACAACTTCCCATGGAGAAAAGCCCAAACCCAGATGGCTTCACTGGTGAATTCTACCAAACATTTAAGGAATAATTAATGCTAATTATTCACAGACTCTTCCAAAACAACAGGAGATGAGGGAATACTTCCCAACTTATGAGGCCAATTTCACTCCGATACCAAAAACAAAGCCATCACAAGAAAACTACAGACCAATAGCTCTTATAACCATGGATGAAAACTTCTCAACAAAACACTAATAAAATGCATCCAGCAACATATACAAAAAAACTACATACCATGACCAAGTGTGATATATCCCAGGAATGCAAGGCTGGTTTAATATCCAAAAATTAATGTAATACACCATATCACTAGGACTACAGACAAAATCACATTATCTCAGTAGACACAGAAAAAGCATTTGAAATAATCCAATGCCCAATCATGAAAAAACACTCAATAATCTAGAAATACCAAGGCACTTCCTCAACCTGATAATGGGAATTTATGAAAATCCCAGAGCCTAAATCAAACTTAATTGTGAAATACTGAATGCTTTCCCCCAAAGATGAGGAACAAAACAAGATGCTTACTCTCACTACTTCAGTATCATTCTAAAGGTTAAAGCCAGGAAAATTAAGCAAGAATATGAAATAAAAAGCACCCAGATTGAAATGAAAGAAGTAAAACTATTTCTATTTGCACATGGTCTTCTGGAGATAATCCTAAGGATCCATTTAAACACACACACACACACGCAGAGGAACTAATAAACAAATTCAGCAAGGTTACAGAACACACGATCACTATACAAAAGTTGATTGTATGTCTATTAACTTGTAATTAATAAAAATTGAAATTAAAAAAATTACCATCCTAATATCAAAAATACTAAATACTAATAAATATAACAAAGTTAAGTGCAAAACTTATACTCTGAAAACTACAAAACATTGCTGAAATTAAAGAAACCAAAGTGGAACACCATCAAATGGAATATCCACATCCGTGGATAGGAGGACTTAATGTTGACATAGTAACACTTCCCAAATTGATCTGGAGCTACAACACAATCCAAAATTCCAGCAGGATACAGTCTTCCACTAGGACTATCTTCCCTTTATAAACCATTCTCTAAAAATCTTTCCAAAGAATAATAAGGGCCTGGAGAACACATAAAAGATAATTCATGACCTGGTAAGAGGCTTAATTCCCATTTTGCCTTTCCTGCCCTGACCATTTCCCAAAGCAGTGCATTATACTGCTTGTGGACTCTGGCCTCATTCCCCGGATGCAGCTGCAGTAATCTCATCAGTATATGTGAACTGCCTTCCTAAGTCCAATTTTGATACTGCTATCAGTCTTCACTTCTCAAAAAAAGCAGGACAACTTCCTCAACAGAGGATAGGATATCATACTATTTTTAAGACTATCCAAGAATAAGCCAACTAGATAACCTGAAAACCCTCCCTACAAGCACCTAAATCTCTAGATTAAATTTAACAAACATCCTTTAAATGAACAACCTGGCTTACAAGAAACTACAAGCAATCCCCAGGGATCAAAAACAAAGAGGAAGTTGAAAGCCAGACAGTATCCATCAGAGCCGATACCACAGCTAATCATGGAGAGTGAAGTGGGGAATCTCAAGAATCTAAAGAACCGGGGTTGGTGAGCACATGGAGATTCAAACAGAATGGTGTGCCTAGAGAAGGTATGCAAGCTTCCTGCCCTCTCCCCATACCTTGCTTTATTTAGGTCTTCCATCTGGCTGTTTCTGAGCTATATCCTTTTATAATAAACTGGTAATCTAGTAAGGAAAAAAAAGAGTCTAAAGAACTGAGTTTTAACTCTCAGAGAAAGGAGTTAAAGGTTAGAAGGAAAACTCCCTACGTAAGGCCAGGTTGCTCAAAAAATTACATCCTAAGTGAAAAGGGGAGAAAAATATCAATCTACTAAGTACATGGAAGACAAATATTTAAACTTTGTGGTTCAAAGTAAAAAATCTATTCAGCAAACCTCATGCCAATAAATTAATATAAAAAGTAGTCCCTGATGAGGGATGCCCTGGAGAGCCTAGTAGAAACAAATACAGCACCCACCCAACAGGGCCATAACTGCAACCCAAACCATGCTGGGATTCAACAGCAGAGATTTCAAATAGGAGGTCATAAGCCAAAAACCACACACCTCGTGAGAAGACTGTCCACTGCAAAGAAAAGTCAGAAATAGACACTAGGAACTTAGGATAATACAGCAGTATGATAGAAGCTTCAAAATAAAGTTAAAAACGAGTAGGACATGAAAGGAGGCCTCAAATACATAAGAAAAAAAGATAATACCAAAAAACAGATTCAAAATGGAGTAGATCTGACATGTGTCTCAACAGACAGCATAAGACAAATGTAACCAAATTATTGTGTCAGATAATTTTTATCAGTGGATGCAAAAATATTAGATGAGAGGTTGTTGGGGGGACAAATATTCACATGGTTTCAAAGATTCACCCCCAAAAAATTTCAAAAGAGGAAAAAAAATTTTGAAAGAAAAAAAGGAGGAGAAACCTGGTAATAGCTACCTCAACCAAGTCATCAAACTTAGTGTAACCAGAACCACCCAACATTATGAACCTCTTGATAGGATACAATAGTAAGATAACTTATGAAGTATTCTTCTCAAAAAATATTTAAACAATCCATTCATGAGAAAACAATCCAACAAATCCAGAATATCTATAAGCCAATTAGCATGAAGTCCTCAAAATATCAGTATCATGAAAATCAAAGAAAAGAGGAAAGACAGGAGGACTATTTTAGATTAAGAGACTAAAGAGGCATAATACACAAATACAATTCATGAACCTTGATTGAACCGTAAGTCAAAGAAAAATATTAAAGACATTTATTTGGATGGCTTAGTCATTAGAGCACCTTCATCTTAAGGTCATGAGTTCAATCCCCAAGCTGGGTGTAGAGCATACATTAAAAGAAAAAAAAAAGTTAAAAAAAAATAAAGACATTTGGGGCGCCTGGGTGGCTCGGTCGGTTAAGCATCTGCCTTCAGCTCAGGTCATGATCTCAGGGCCCTGGGGTCAAGCCCCACATCGGGGTCCCTGACCAGTGGGGAACCTGCTTCTCCCTCTCCCTCTGCCACTCCCCCTGCTTGTTCTCTCTCCCTCCCATAAATTTAAAAAATATATTTTTTAAAAAAATAAAAACATTTGGAGAAAAGTGGGGAAATCTGAATATAGTTTGCATAGGCTACTATAGAATAACTGGTAATTTTCCTAGCTTTGATAAGGTATATGTAAGAGAATATCCTTTTCCCGGAAATAAATACTGATGTATTTAGGGGTGAAATGCCACAGTGTAACTTAATTTCAAATTCTTTAGCAAAAAAAAAAAAAGAAACATAATATATACGTATATATATATGGATACAGATATAAGCAAACGTATCAAAATGTTACCAACTGGTGAATCCAGGAAAAGGGTATACAAGTATTCACTGTACTACTCTTCCAATTATATGGTTTGAACAAACACTTAAGAATATAAATGGCCATTAATATGAAAAGGTACTCAACATCAATATTCATCAGAGAATTTAAATTAAAACTACAATGAGAACACATAATGACCAGTAGAATAGCAAAAATCAAAAGGACTAGGGCACCTGGGTGGCTCAGTCATTAAGCATCTGCCTTTGGCTCATGTCATGATCCCAGGGTCCTGGGATCAAGCCCCACATCGGGCTCCCTGCTCCACGGGAAGTCTGCTTCTCCCTCTCCCACTCCCCCTGCTTGTCCTCCTCCTCTCACTGTGTCTCTGTCAAATAAATAAATAAAATCTTTAAAAAAAAAAAAAAAAAGGGACTGATAAAACCAAGTGTGGGCAAGGACACAGAGCAACATGAACACTCAGACATTATGGGTGGGAACAGAATATGACACAACCATGTAGGACACCTGTTTGGCAGCTTCTTATAAACATGCATCTAGGGGCACCTGGGTGGCTCAGTCAGTTAAGCGTCTGCCTTCAGCTAAGGTCATGATCCCAGGGTCCTGGGATCGAGCCCTACATCGGGCTCCCTGCTCCGCGGGAAGCCTGCTTCTCCCTCTCCCACTCCCCATGCTTGTGTTACCTCTCTCGCTGTCTGTCAAATAAATAAATAAAATCTTTAAAAAAAAAAAAATGCATCTATTTTTGCCAGGAGTTGACAAAATACCACCCACCCACAAGCTAAATCCAATCTAAGGACAGTTTTGGTTTGGGGGGGGGTTGTTTTGTTTTTTATAGCCCACAAGCTAAGAATGGTTTTTACATTTCTAAAAGGTCAAAAGAAGAAAAAGAACATGAAAAGGAGACCATACAAAGTCTAAAATATATTTACTCTCCAGACAAACAGACTGACTGTCCCAACAGGAAAAGGCTGCTTTACTGCTCATTTACCCTATGACCCAGCAATTCCACTCCTAGGTGTTTATCCAGGAGAAATCAAAGTATATGTTTACACAAAAACTTGTACTAGTTTGTTTATAGAAGTCTTGTTCACAATAGCTAAAAAATGGTGGATGTGTCTAATAAGCTTATCCTAAAATTCACACAGAAGAGCAAAAAAAGACGATACTGAAGACAATTTCGAAGAACAGGACAGGAGAAAGGGGACCAATGGAAAAACTGCATAATCATCTTTAAAAGCCAATTTTTTTCCATTACACATTGTCTGCAAGGTAGTTGGCTTTCTTTGTGTGACTTATCACGTAATATTTGTAGTAACTGTTAGCCTTTTTCCTCTGCTTAAATGTTAAAAAAAGTTGTGGGGGCATCTGGGTGGCTCAGTCGTTAAGCATCTACCTTTGGCTCAGGTCATGATCCCAGGGTCCTTGGATGGAGCCCTGCATCAGGCTTCCTGCTCAGCGGGAAGCCTGCTTCTCCCTCTCCCACTCCCCCTGCTTTTGTGTTCCCTCTCTTGCTGTCTCTGTCAAAAAATAAAATCTTAAAAATAAATTATGTATTATAATATCTGGTAGACTTATTTCCTTTCCACTTTCAGCAAAAAGTGACTAAAAGTCTTTAAAATATGAAACTACCATCTCTGCTTTAGAAGGATATGAAAGACCATCTTAAAACTTAGACCATCTCTTTTGAAACTAGTTTTTTCAAAGCCTGGAAAGGGACAGTCTACCTCTAGATCAGAAGGTTACGGGTGAGAGTGTCTGTGTTCTGTGAACAAAGGTCTCGGTACTTGAATTCACCACAAGAAGATTTACATGAGGACCTGCATTCTAATAAAGACAGCCTGAAAGTAGCAAGCGCAAAGCACTTTATTAAAGCAGAAAGTACAGTCTCAAGGTGGGAGAGCAGGCAAGCTCCCAGAGGTCTACTTGGCCTCTGGGTTGTTTTGGAATTGGATATTACTGGGTCTCTCTGGGCTGGGAGGAGCTGTAATGGACAGTAGGGTGGTCTCTAATGCAGGGGGCTTCCAATCATTTAGGAAACTCCTCCCACAGGTTGGAAGGAGGAGTTTTTGACCCCACAAGGTTAGTACCTGTCAAGGCAGCCTTTGTCCAAGGAGGGGAGGGGGGCTCTACCCACAATGCAAATGCATTATAACGAGTCTAGTGGTTACTCTGGGGCAGAAGTGGAAGAGAAGAGCACAAGTTCTGCCCCTGTGGCTCTCTGGCCTGTCAACCCCAAGGTCTTGGAAGCCACAAGGTCAGGATGTTGTGCTCCTGGACTTTTAATGTGTAGCTTATTTATCCCCATCCTTGCCTCTAGCTCATGTCTCTATCATTTCCCCTTGAAGGACTTGGGACTCTGTCTCAGGGCACTCCTTCCACCGGTCCTAGCTTCTACCTAACAAGAATACAAAGCTAGAAATTTAAGAATGAGAAAGGTAGTAGTCATGCTACTGGGGGCTAGAATACCAACACTGAAATATAAACATGAAAAAAATCACAATATAAATAATTTTGGACAATCCATGCCAACAGTCATCTTCATGAGAACACAGAATAGAGAACTACCTGTATTTTGATATGAGAAAAGTAAGTGAAAGGTTACTATCAGACTTGATGTAAAAACAGTGACTGTCCACAATTCAAACCTTTTTCTCTCTCAATTTATCCATGAATGAAAACACCTCACGAGCTAACACAATCAGAATGAACACAAGACAAAAAGAGGGTTGGTTTTGCTGTTGTTTTTTTTTTAAGATTTTTTTAAGTAATCTTTCCACAAAACATAGGACTCAACCTCACAATCCCAAGATCAAGAGTCGCACACTCCAACTGAGCCAGCCAGGCATCCCAAGAAGAAGGAATTTTAAATCTATTACTAGCCTGATGGTGACACAAACTTTTTTCTAAAGGAGTTTGCTGTTGATAATTGCCTTAGTTTAATGATCAAGAAAGAGACTAAAGTAACAGTTTTCTCATTATTTCATGAATATCTTGTAAGGAATATAAACTACTATTGAAGTTATCAGTTAAAACAAATTATTAGTAAAGAGGCCAGAAACCAATACTAAACAAAAAAACTATATACACAAAATAAGTTTAATTGCTTGATTTAATTGCTTTTAAGTAAACAGCTATTTTAAATGCATCTGTCAAATAAACAAGATAAATACCTAACCTTTATTTTCAGGAACTTAGAGAAGCTTCCAATGGTTCCCTTCTTTTTTAAAAAAGGAAGACAGTCACAATAAAGCTAAATGAACATAGTTCTAAATAAAACAAGAAATCACAAATATTGAAAATCCTCTGTATTGTATTACTATACAATAAAAGCTGACATTACCAATAGGTACGGTTACCAAAATTAGTGTGCAAGAATGAAAAACACTAACTTAAAGTACAACTACTTATATTTCATCACCCAAAGTTCCAATAATTTACATTCTTTTCTCATGGCATTTTTTTCTACTCCTTCATAGTTTATTACTGCTAAAAATGCCTGCTGTGGTTAAAAATGCCCAATAAAATTATGTATCATTCACTGCTTTATACTACTCCTTGTGTTCATGTCCAATTAGTATTAGCCTATCGTTCTTTTATCAAACTTCAGCTGAACACGAAGCACTTAGGAAGGTTAAACAATTAACTGGACTACAGCTGTGGGAAAATGTGCTCTCATAAGGCAGCACGGTATAAACATCTCATCAATCTGTGAATGGAACTTCCTCAAGCTTTGCTCAAATCTACTTCATGGTCAGCAACTAGTCCAGCAATTTTTAAACTCTAGGTTTTTAAAACCTTGGGAAAAAAGTTTAGACACATATTAAAGACATTATGATGCTTCCATTTTGCTTAATACAGGAGTGAATAATTAGATTTTTTTTGTAATTGTGTATATCCTTTTCAGGCCGGGGGGGGGGGGGGGCCTTACTTTTTTTTTTAACTACAAATAAGGTCCTGTTTCAAGTAAAGCAAAAATATACTTACGGAACTAGCATCAACATCACTATGGATGGCAACCGTCTTAATGCCCATCTTCTTGCAAGTTTTAATAACCTATTTTAAAATACATAAACATTATTAACAAGGATTTGGATTTAAAGGGATTTAATAATAAAATTCACAAAGTAAAATGGAAAATAAGATTAAAATTCTACTCACCCTACATGCAATTTCTCCTCTATTAGCAATAAGAATTTTATCAAAAGTCTAAAGAGAGAAAAAACACACATAAGAAACTGTTACTGTCACTTTGGAAAATAAGCTTTCCCACAACACTGGATGTGATCCTAAAAAACATTACTTCCTAGAGTAGTATTAAATATTATACATTTGTTCATCTACAACCAGGTTGCTACTGAACTCATCTGGTAGGATCTGGCCCTATAATTACTCTGTTAAAGCATCAACTGATTAGGTTCGGTAAATCATAAGTGGACTATATAAATTCTCTTGCCAAAAGATAATCTTCAAATGATATTTCTGAATGCTAAAAAATTTTAGATAGAATTGCTTGACCACTTACTCAATAATTCATATTCTAAATTCAGGGAAATTCTAAATGTCATGAGTTGTTTATCAAAGGAAAGTTTGATATAATTTTTACACCATCTTTGTTGGGCATTAAATGGTATTTTCAATAACTCAGAATAGAAACTAATTATGCTTATATCCAAAGATTCCCAGACCAAGCAGGTTATGCTAGTTGAATACACTGTTAAGTTTGAATAACCATATTTTGAAGCAGCTGAATCCTCATAATAGAGTAGTTCCATTCTGTGGGGAGCTAGAGACCTCAATTCTAAGCCCAGCTTTGCCACTAACGATAACCTATCTGACTTGAAGCAAATCAATCTCTGTAGGTCTTTACTCCCATATATAAACTGATAACATTCTAAGGGGAAACTATTTAATAAGGTTCTCTTACTATTCTAAAATTGTACAAGCTAATCCTTTTAAAGAAACACAATTACAGGGGTGCCTGGGTGGCTCAGTCCTTAAGCATCTACCTTCGGCTCAGGTCATGATCCCAGGGTCCTGGGATCGAGCCCCGCATAGGGCTCCCTGCTCTGTGGGAAGCCTGCTTCTCCCTCTCCCACTCCCCCTCCTTGTGTTCCCTCTCTCACGGTCTCTCTCTGTCAAATAAATAAAATCTTTAAAAAAAAAGAAACACACAATTACAAGTAATTTGGATACATTTTAGTACACAATTATTTCTGGGTTAGTAAATTGTTATAAGTTAAATACAACTATAGAAAAAGTTTTAGTTACATTTCCAAAAGAAAGTTAAAGCTATATATGATCTAATATAACTGAAAGCAATATTTTAACCCAACAGGGAGTCACAATCTCAGCACTGGAAAAGGCTTTCAAAGTCTTGGCTGAACCTTCATGTCACACATGGCTTATTCCACCGAACTGAGAGAAGCCTCTGCCTTAAAAATTGGTAAATTCCTAATCTGATAGAATCCTGAATCATTCAGAGCCTTGAGCAGATGGACCCTTAAAATATCCTAATCTCACCTCAAGCATGAGACTGCAAAATCATCTGCCATTCTATACCCAAATGGTCATGGTAAATCCCTGTTGAACAGTGAGAATATACAAGAATATACAGAATATACAAAGAAAAAAGTATACTTCTTTGAACCGCATTTTAAAATGTCCATTTTTATAAGTATTAAACAGATGCCATCTGATAAAAACAGCACAGTGAAGTTACACATGCAGCAACTGTTACAGCAAATATAACAAATTATAACATTATAGGGATTAAGAACTCCATCTTAATTTTTATCTGAGTGGCAGAATATAGTTAAGAGCCAGTCTGGAACCAAAGTGCCCAGGTTGGAATCCCAACACTACCATGTGTTCTTGTGTGAGCAAGCCACCCTTTTTTTTTTTTTTTCTCCTCCCTTCCAAGTTTTTCTTTAAATTCAAGTTAGTTAACACAGAATGTCGTATTGGTTTCAGGAGTAGAATGTAGTGATTCATCACTTACGTCTAACAGCCAGTGCTCATCACAAAAGGGCAAGCCACCCCTCTTGACCCTCATTTCCTAGTATGTAAAAGAGTAAGAGTAAGAGTAGCACCTGCCAAAAGAGGCTGAGAGAGCAGGATTAACACCCTTCAAGTGTTTAGAATAGTGCCCAGTATACAATATATCCTCAAGAGGTGTTAGCTACAGCTATGATTATTCACTCCTTTGGGCCACACACCACACTGTTTTTGACAAATCTAGGAGTGTGAACCTACCGAACAGGGAAAAATCTGTATCAAAACGAGTATCTGCACCTAACGCGTCTTCTCTGTGCAGGGCCTGTGACAGTTAATTTTTCGTGCAACCGGACTGGGCCACAGGGTGCCCAGATGAAACATTATTTCTGGGTGTATCTGTGAGGGTGTCTCCAAAGGAGACTAACATGTGCATCAGCGGACTCAGCCCCGTACACTGCCGTCCCCAACGTGGGTGAGCATTATCCCACCCATGGAGGGCCCGAGAGATAAAAAGTAGAGGAAGGGAGTGTTTGTTCTGCTTTCCTGATTGAGTTGGGACATGGGTCTTCTCCTCCCTGGGACTTACTGACACCACTGGTTCCCAGGTCCTCAGGCCTTTGGACCTGGACTAGAATTACACCACCAGCTCTCTTGTGTCTCCGGCTTGCGGGGGGCAGATCATGGGACTTGACCTCAATTGTGAGGCAGCAGATCTCCATATTATCTCCTACTGGTTCTACTTCTCTGAAGAACCCTGACTAATACAGGACTATTAATACCAATTAGTACACAAGCTAAATAAAGCTAACCGTATCAATTAACTTTCCATACATAAGATATTCTTCTAAATAAATATATGTATATGGTTCAGGGTTTAAAAGGTACCAAAGGTGATATACTATAGAGACAAAGAGTCTTTGCTCCAAAGGTAACTATTACCAGTTTCCTGTATATTCTTTCAGATAAGCTAGGATTATAAAAGTATATACAAATAAATTTATACCAATTTTAAAATTCCCTCCGTATCAAAAATTACAGGGAAACATCAAGTGCATCTGACAACTTCAATGTACAATTTGGTGCCATCACAACAAAGTGTGGTAAGTGCTATAACACAACCATAGCCAAGAGGCTGAAGTCAGTGCAGAGAAGGAAGAGTGAACAGCATGTGCTAAGGCAGGGACATTGAAAGCAGAGGGTAGCACTGAAAACAAGTAATTTTTTTAAAGATATATCTGGGGAGAGGGGAGCGGGAGGGAGAGAGAGAATCCCAAGCAAACTCCCCTGACACGGAGCCCAATGCAGGGCTCGATCCCAAGACCCATGAGATCATGACCTGAACCAATATCAAGAGTCAGAAGCTTAACAGACTGAGCCACCCAGGCACCCCAACGAGTAGTTTTTAATATACCTAAAGCACAAAATATGTGCAAGGGAGTTGTAGCAAACAAAGCTAGGGTAAAAAACAAAAAAAAAAGCCAGATTATGAAAGGACTTATATGCCATTTAAGGAATTGGACTTTATCTTGTATGTGGAGAGTCACATGTAAGGCACTCTAAAGATATTCTAAGGAAAACAAACAAACAAAACAACCTTTAAATGAAGAAGCTGAATCCTGAAGACAGAAGGGCTCTCAGGTACCATGAGAGATAAAGAAGGACTTTTGCAGCAGTGGTTCTCTGTGCTAATGATGTCACCCAGGGTAAGAAACAATGGATATTTCCTGAGGATTTTTTTTTTTAAGTTATCTCCTCTTATTCCATTCTCTATCCCTCCTTCCTTCTTTCCCTTCCACATATTTGTATCTTCATAGCTAGGGTCTAAAACCACCAAGGACCCTTCACTCCATTCAGAGCCTGAGAGAAGGGCTGAGCTGGCCCATTCCCCTGGGTACTTGAAGGAATGACCACAGAACTCCACATAGTCCCTTACCAACACTTTCTTTTTTTTTTTTTTTTTTTAAGATTTTATTTATTTATTTTGACACAGACACAGAGAGAGGGAACACAAGCAGGGGGAGTGGGAGCGGGAGAAGCAGGCTTCCCACCGAGCAGGGAGCCCGATGCGGGGCTCGATCCCAGGACCCTGGGATCATGACCTGAGCCGAAGGCAGACGCTTAACGACTAAGCCACCCAGGTGCCCCCCTTACCAACACTTCTGACAAGGCTCTAGCACAGTGGGTAAATCTACTGCCTCAGGAGAAGCCCAGGCTTGAGTTTACAGCCCACTTACACTTACTATCTGTGGATTTTGAGCCTGTTTCCAAATGTACAAAACCAAGTTGTTAAGACTACTATGCAGGGGCACCTGTGTGGCTCAGTAGGTTAAGTGTCTGACTCTTCTTCTCAGGTCTTGATCTCAGGGTTGTGAGTTCAAGCTCCACATTGGGCTCTACACTAGGCATGGAGCCTACTTAAAAAAAAAAAAAAGACTAATATTAAGCATTAAGCAGCTGACATTTAGGACACATGCTTTCTACATGCCAGGTACCAGGACACATCCCTTCTGTGCACTCTCTCATTTCATCCTCACAATAGTCCTAGGAGGTCAGTTGAGAACATTCCCAATTTACAAATGAGAAAACTAAGGCTTGATGAGGCCAGCATTTGCTTAAGTCACTTAACCAGGTTCACAGGGGAACTGTGAACCGGAGCTCACACCCAGATATTCATATCAAAACACACCAGGATGTAACATGATCAATGGTAGAAGCTTTAAATTATTAATTTAATTTTAAATTATTATTAATTATAAATAAATATAAATTATAAACAAATTAAGATCACGTCTGTCCTACCAGGCATGCCATAGTACTATACCAGCTCACACTAACCTAAGGCCCACTAAAACTTCCTGGTCTTTTTCTAAGCAGATTACTATTAAATCTTCCCTATTCTTATGAACATACCTGAAACAAGTTGACATGTTAAAATTCAAATTGAAAAAAATTGTATTTTTAGTAATTAAATTTTACCTGATTTCGACTTGATATGAGTCGCTGATAAAATGTGGAGTGAAAAAAGGAGTCAAAGGCAAGTTCAGATGACAATTTACTTAACAAATAAAGATCAGATCTACCTGCACTTAAAACAGGAACAATAAAGTAGAACAAACAGTACAGTATTTAATGAATGGCTATAAGCAAGAATTCCTAGAAGTAGAAAGGCCCTCTACATGAGGGCAAGCCTTCAATTTGGTCTGAAAGTCCAACACCAGTAACGACCACTAGGTGCCAGAAAGTATCATAGACTTTGTCAAGACTGAGCACACTACACAGTTTCTCCACAATTACCTCAGGAAAAGGTACAGCAAAGGAGATGGCAAATGACATGGGGAACAAAGGCCCAAAAGAAATATAGAAAAAAATTAAACTTCCTTACAACTTATGGCCCACTGACAAGTGCTTGGGACAGGCAGAGTGACCTTCCTCCAGGAACTCAACTGCCTCAATGTCAATACTTTGCTAGAGGCAAAAGGCAACCTTAGCTTGACATCAGCCCCTCCTCCAGTATCCTGTACATCTTCCTTAGTATAAAAAAAAATCCCTTTGAAAATTTCCTTTATCTTTACCCCCCACCCCAAGATATATGTTAGCAATCATCCTCCAAACATATGGCCCACTGATATCCACCTGAAGGGTCTCATGACTAAGGTTTTACTAGACTATAGTAAATGACCCTCAAGGTCCTGGAAACCTAGCTTCCAAATTCCTTAGACACTTCCACTATCCCTAAGCCCCTCCCAACTTGAACGGATATAATCAGTCCCTCCTCACAACCCCAGTGTAGCTCTTTCTGCCCACAGGTCCTGTCCCCCTGCTTTAATAAAACCACCTTTTTTGCACGTCTCAAGAATTCTTTCTTGACCATTCGCTCCCAGACCCCAACATCTCACATCGGCAAAGGTAGCAGGCAGATCCGATTTCAGACATTTACAACAAAATATGTACCTTAGTAGATTCCAAGGGGAAGGGGAGGAGCTCTTCAAATTTCCTAAACCGACAGTTATATATACATTTATTTTTAGTAATTATCAATGGCCACCAATGTGAGGGGTGAATCAGCTACTATTGTAAGCTCACTATGAGGTTATGGCAAAAACAAGTCTCAAACCAAACTCCACCACACATACATTTATGAACAGAAATAAAAAGGATCTTAAGTGGGGCACCTGGATGGCTCAGTTGGCTAAGTATCTGCCTTCGGCTCCGGTTGTGATCCCAGAGTCTTGGGATCCAGCCCCACACTGGGCTCCCTGCTCGGCGGGGAGTCTGCTTCTCCCTCTGCCCCTCACCCCACTCTTGTGTTCTCTCTCTCAAATAATAAAATATTTAAAAAAAAAAAAAAAGGCATTAAAAAGGATCTTAAAATTTGCTGGATAAGCTCAGGGAAGGCTCAACTTCCTTCACTCTGTAATGCTCCAAAAGACTGCATGAAAGTTTCACCTGAGGCAAATACATCAATATTCTGATTTGGCTAGCCATACTGTCAGACTCAAGCTATGGAGAACCCCCAGACAAGCAGCTAAACACAGGACGTCATTTAGGGATCAAGCATAGGTTCTATCTTAAAGGTAAAGAATGGAAGGCCAGCTAGACTATTACATTCTGCTACTTCAGCGGCTAAGAATTGATATTAATAGCCAGAACACATATCTTGCATACCACTATTTTCATCAATGACAGCCCATTCCTAACACCTATTATACTAACGAAGAAGGCTACCAGAGTTAACAGGGAGAAAGACAGCTGAACCCTTTGTAGTATACTGTACCACCCCCACTCTGGAATATGACCTCTAGTACAAGTACTAGCTAACCACCCCCTAGAGTGTTTCTAGTTAGGACAGCTCACTACCACTAGATTGGAACTCAACGTATGTGTCCAGAAATGCACAGACATACAGGCACCCCAAGGCATACTGTCTATGCTGAAGTTTTCATATTAAACCATGGATTTCGGGGCACGTGTGTGGCTGAGTCGGTCAAGCATCCAACTCTTGGTTTTGGCTCAGGTCACGATCTCATGGGTCATGGGATAGAGCCCCATGTCCAGCTCTGTGTTCAGCGGGAAGTCAGCTTGAGATTCTCTCCCTCTACCCCTCCCCCTATTCACTCTAATAAATAAATCTTTAAAAAATTAAAAAACATAGATTTCATAACAGGGAATTAATCACAGCTAATTCATTTGGACCAGTGCTGTCCAATAAAGTAACCACTAGCCACATAAGGTTACTGAGATCTTCAAATGTGGCTACTCAAATCAAGATGCCAGAAGTGTAAATTATACACTAGATTTAGAAGGTTTGAATGTAAAGTATCTCACTGATACTTTTTATATTATCTATCGAAATAATACTTTAGAGAGTTAAAACATACTATTAAAATTTTTTTTAATGTGGCTATTAGAAAATTTAAAATGATATGCCCTGCAATTGTGTCCCCATTATATTGCTATTGAACTACGATGGCATAGACCTTTTCTCCAAGCCTCCAGAATTTTTTTTTTTTAAGATTTTATTTACTTGTCAGAGAGAGAGAGCACAAGCAAGGGGAGAGGGAGAGGGAGAAGCAGGCTTCCCGCCGAGCAGGGAGCCTGATGCGGGGCTCGATCCCAGGACCCTGGGATCATGACTGAGTCGAAGGCCGACACTTAATAACTGAGCCACCCAGGTGCCCCAAGCCTCCAGATTCTTTTGAGTAGTTTTATATACTTCAAGAGATGATTTAGAAGATACCTTCGCTACTTCATTCTCAAATAATCATTCACCAGTTCTACCTTCATGATATTCAACTTGAACCATCTCCTAACCAAAACTCCCTCCTGCCCTCTTTGAGGCCTTCACTGTCACAAATTATGTTTTATCTCCACAATCACCACTTCAAAAATCTATTATTTCAATAGATAATCAATATAAAAAGTATCAGTGAGATACTTTACATTCAAACCTTCTAAATCTAGTGTAGATTTTCAAACCCCGTTCTCATATTACAAACCTCAACCATTATCCTATATCAGGATTTTCATTGGAATTCCCTTGTCCCTTGGGGCGCCTGGGTGGCTCAGCCGTTAAGCGTCTGCCTTTCGCTCAGGTCATGATCCCAGGGTCCCGGGATCGAGCCCCACATTGAGCTCCCTGCTCGGCGGGGAGTCTGCTTCTCCCTCTCCCACTCCCCCTGCTTGTGTTCTTGCTCTTGCTAACTCTCTGTCAAATAAAACTTAAAAAAAAAAAAAAAAAGGAATTCCCTTGTCCCAAAATTTACAATATATAAAACTGCCTTCAAAATAAATCCTATGAATATTAAGTAAATGGAAAAAAAAAAAAAAAAAAACGGGGCACCTGGGTAGCTCAGTCATTAAGCATGATCCCAGGGTCCTGGGATCGAGCCCCACATCAGGCTCCCTGCTCAGCAGGAGGCCTGCTTCTCCCTCTCCCACTCCCCCTGCTTGTGTTCCCTCTCTCTCTGTCTCTGTCAAATAAATAAAATCTTTAAAAAAAAAAAAGTTCAGGGGTGCCTGGGTGGCTCAGTCGTTAGGCATCTGCCTTCGGCTCAGGTCGTGATCCCAGGGTCCTGGGATCGAGTCCCACATCGGGCTCCCTGCTCGGCGGGAAGCCTGCTTCTCCCTCTCCCACTCCCCCTGCTTGTGTTCCCTCTCTCGCTGTGTTTCTCTCTGTCAAATAAAAAAAAAAAAAAAAAACTTAAAAAAAAATAAAAAATAACAATAAAAAATAAAAAAAGTTTAATCAAAATCTCTCAAATGCCTAGAATTTAAGAATGTTACATTATTGGGACGCCTGGGTGGCTCAGTCGGTTAAGCGTCTGCCTTCGCCTCAGGTCATGATCCCGGGGTCCTGGGATCGAGTCCCGCATCGGGCTCCCTGCTTCGCAGGGAGCCTGCTTCTCCCTCTGCCTCTGTCTCTCTCTCTCTCTCTCTGTCTCTCATGAATAAATAAATAAAATCTTTAAAAAAAAAAAAAAAGAATGTTACATTATTCTGCGGAAAACAAGGGAAACACTATAAATTTATTCAATTTTTGGTATAGATACCAAAATTTAAGACTCTGGTTGTGGCCCACAATGAAAAAAAGGAAGATTGAGCACTTATAAAACCTATGATGTTAGAGAAATAATTATACATTATTAATAAAATTTAATCTGTCCAGTGAACACAGCATGGAGACAAGAAAGTAAAACCGTAATAACTTTGCTATTCAAAGTATTTAAATACTTACTTTTTCATTAGAATCATATCCAGCTGAACAGAGACTACGGGACACCATTAAGTGCTGTCTTGAGTAGTGTGGAACACGCTACAAAAAAAAAAAAAAAAAAAAGTGAAATAAATTACAGATACCTGAATGGGCTTTAAAAATATTTTTTTAAGGTAATTCTTCCAGTATGCTTCTACCTAAAATATTTTATCAATACATGTAGTTCTAAGCCACATGCCGTAACTGTAGAAGATAAATCATTAACTACAGTCCTATCACTTGGGCACACAAGAGAAACCTAAAGGCATCAAAAGGATCTCTAGAAAAATAAGAAAAAAAAAGAAAAGTAAAATAAGAGTCAATGGGTCAATCTTAATTACAGAGAACTGCTGGTTACCACAGGGGAAGGGAATTAAAGAGTGCACTTGTGATGAGCACTGGGTGATGCATGGAACTGTTGAATCACTATACCGTACACCTGAAACTAATATAACACTGTGTTAACTGGAATTAAAAAAAGGTCAATGGGTCAAATAAAATTTGAAGAAAGGTCTGCTTATGCAGACTGACATGGCAGGATCATAAGGTCACATACCACACAGAACTTTATATAACATAAAACAAGAGTCTTGGTCTTTCAGGAGCTTCCATTTTAACAGGGACTGGAAAATCGTATTTTTTGTTTGCTGATGTCTTGAACGTGATTTCTTATTTTTTTCTGGTACAGTGAAAAGGTTATCAATTTCACCTCTAATCCACTATTATAACTGTTTGTGGAAAAAATATATCTTAAGGCTTTAAAACATGAAGAATCATCACTAATAAAATTTATAGTCAAAGGTTTAAGAAAACAATTTACCCAGTAGTCACTGATAAAGCTAGACACCCCCCCCAAAAAAAGAAAAGAAAAGAAGGTGGGAGGAGTGAAAGACAACTAGTACTACCCCTTAGAACTTTCTAAGAGGACAACACAATTAAGAAGCAAATGTTTTTATAGCAACATTTTTCAATAAACTCAGATTCATACAATTTGTAAAGCATCAAGCCCCAAATTACAAAATGTAATCTTAATACAAAAGTGAAGGTAATAGGGGTGCCTGGGTGGCTCAGTCGGTGAAGCAACTGCCTTCGGCTCGGGTCATGATCCCAGGGTCCTGGGATGGAGCCCCACATTGGGCTCCCTGCTCGGCTGGGAGTCTGCTTTTCCCTCTCCCGTTGCCCCTCCCCACCCCCCCACCCCCACTTGTACTCTCTCATGCTGGCTAGCTGGCTCACTCACTCTCTCTCTCTCTCTCAAATAAATAAAATCTTCTTTTTTAAAGTGAAGGTAAAAGATAAGATACACTTTATACAATGAAGCCCACAGTACCAAGTAAAAGGCTAGTTAAGAAAATGGTCTGAGACTGGAAAACACTCCGTACGCCCTCCCTTTTAAAGACGGAAACTCACTCTTGCACACCTTCACACATCCCTGTAAGTTCAAGAGTATTAGGCCCAATTTTAAAAATAAGTAAACGGAGTCTAGAGAATTTTAATTTATCAAAAGTCCTCAGGCTAGGCTGCAATGGTTCCAAGATTTAAGCATAGATCTATTCAGAGCATTCTGGAGTTTATTTTGAGAAAATACAAAATAACGGCACCTCCCACATTAACACCAATGTCTCTGCAAAGACAGGATTTGAGGAGGGAAAAAAAAAAACAATTTACCAGGAGGGTCTCACTACTCTCTGTGTGTCCAAATAAAAATTCAGTCTCCACTGCCTTCAGCTGAACAGCTGTAATTTAGCAACTTTACTCCTACGTCAGACTTAATAGGATAAAGGCAATACTTCTTCCCTGGAAAAATCAGGTCTTGTGTTTATAGCCTCAGCCAAAGCAGGAAACAAACTAAGAAAACAAATTCTAAGAATAAAGAAAAGCAAAAGCTCCCTGGGAATTTCTCAGATTTACTCTGCTGCAAGGCAGCACTGGGATATTTACACAAAGTAAATAGCATACCAGCTTCCTATCCATTTTATAAAATGTAACAACAAAATAGTTTACATTTTTACAAATGCTCCCTAATGCTGTAAGGCACATAATGGTCTGCTCCATGAACAGATCAACATAATCCTTTTACAAAAGACAAAAATCAAACCTGTGTCTTTCATCACTAACAAATAAAGGCTATAACTGATTCCTGATGGCAAAAACCAAATGTGCCTCTTCCAGAGACAAAACACAACATGGGATGGACATTTTAGGTATTCTAATTAGCTTCGGAGAATGAGAACAACAGTGATGTTTATGTCTGGGGAAGGGAACACTTCAAAAAGCGGCCTAACACCCAGCAAAGATCTCTGGGAAAAGAAATCTGAATTCTAACCCAAACTCTAGGACTTGAGCAAACCACTCTGAGCCCTCTGCTCTCTGCTAAGAAATGAAAGCTTGGATGACTTTTCTATAAGGTCTCTTACTAACCTAAACCACTATTACCCAAAAAAACAAGAGCACAGCCCAGGGATATCTAACAATCCTCTGACGATCATGAGAGGATATGCAATCAATCCAACCAAAGTCAACATGCAGGCCAAGAATGTGGTGACCCGGATCTCTCTGCTTAACTACTCTGAGAGGAACAAACAAAAATGCAGAGCTACTTGGTGGAAATAGAGCTAATTTCACAGATTTTAATAAATATGAATTATGAATATGAATTATGCATTAAGTTTCTAGGCTACCTCTGGGAATAAAAAGCTCAGGACTCTATTAGATGAGCCCATGAAGAATAAGCTAAAAGGAAAGACAGTTTCTCTCCCAGAACCATTCAGAAATCCCAAGTGGCCAAGCTCTGAGCAGTATTTGGGTCAGTTGACTCAATTACACTATACTTACTTTCAGGAAACTACCAGTAACCCAAAACTAGAATAAAATATATCTATGCCACAGTTCCTACAACTAAATCCACTCTATTACAAGATACACCGGGCCAAAATATAGGACCTGTAGCACTGTACTATGAGTGATTGAGCTGGAATCTTTTTATGACTATTTAAAATACTTGATTCTGAAGATCTAAGACTCTTACCACCAGTATATAAAAAAAAAAAAACATAGCTTGTACACATGTGAATTTGTGGTAACGTGGCCCGAAGTATTAAAAAACATGGATTCCCCTGGTTAGGCAAATAACTAGAAGTAGAAATGGTCCAAGCAGAACTATAAAGAAAAAACAAGTGTTTGGGCCATTTTCACAGTGAGTCTGAACTGGTTTGTAGTTGGCCCCATAAAAGCTATCTTTGTTCCTGTTTACTCCTGACAGACCTTCATGGAAGCCCAAAGTTATAAAGAACACAGGTCAAAAAATCAGACAATTTTGTGGAGCTACAAGATTAAATTTTTCTACTGATATTTTAATCTCTACGCCCAATGTGGGGTGGAATTCACAACCCCAAGATCAGAAGTTGCATGCTCCAGCGACTGAGCCAGCCAGGTGCCCCTAAATTTTTTTATTTATTTTATTTTTTTATTTATTTGAGAGAGAAAGAGAGTGAGCAGGAGGGGGAAGAGCAGCAGAGGGAGAGGGAGAAGCAGGCGCCCCACTGAGCAGGGAGCCCGATGCAGGGCTCGATCCCAGGACACTGGGATCATGACCTGAGCCATGATTTTTTTTTTTTTAATACAGAGAACAGTTAGTAGAAATCCGCTAATTTGCTCCTCTACAGAGAATTTTATTCTTTTTGTTAAGCATATAACTGGCTACAAGTCCAGCCCAAAAAATATTTAAAGTAGGCTCCACACTGGGGGCTTGAACTCACAACCATGAGAACAAGACCAGAGCTGAGATCAAGAGTTGGACACTCAACCGACTGAGCCACCCAGGCACCCCCAGTCCAAATCCTTTTAAGGTACTCCTAAAACAAGGAGTCCTAGGGAAAAACCTAAATCAACTCCAATTATAAAGACTATTTAGCCTATCACAGCCAAAAGGAGAAAGGTCGGTGTGTACAAAATGACTTCCCAATAACTCTTACCATTGGTTCTCGTCTACAAAATAAAGATTTCCTATATTTTCCACACTTAAAAAAGAAATGGCTAACGGGGTGGCACATGGCAAGTAGCAGAACCTTCAGAGTCACAAGACCTGGGTCAGCTCTTAGCTCCACTGCCTCATAGTTACGCACCACTGAGCAAATCATTTCTCTGGACCTCAGTTTCCTTTTAATAAAATGTGAAGACACCTCCTGGCTTTCCTACAGTTGTTAAAAGGATCACACAAACCTTTATAAATTGTAAAGCACCAACAAAATGTTAAGAGATTACTCAATAAGTCCAATTATGCAGCTGTCCCCTTCTTAAAGTTGTACCAAACCATTTGGGAGTTATCATTAGAGTAATAATAATCAAGAGCTCTGGTCCAGACTCAGATGCGCACGTTATAGTAAGCACACAGTAACTGTTACCCCAAAAAAGGGAGAAATGCTACAGCTTTTCAACAAACTGGTTACAAGCCCACCAGCCATTGCAAAAGGGGAAACAAATATGTTTTTCTAACAGAGCACCTACTTTCACATTCTGGACATGGCCTCAGGTGGCAGCCCAAACTAGTAAATTTAGTAGGGTTATCTTAAAAAAAAAATAAACACTAGTTTAAAAACAAACGCTAACGGAAAAACCAAAACTACTGTTATTTTTAACACGTCTACAATGGCATTCAAATGGATACTACTACAATCTGTTAACAGGCTAATTCGTTATCAGGACGCATTCTGCTTCAAAGCAGCAGCTATCCTCAAAACTGGGGATTAATGGAGCCATAAGGTGATCTTACCAAGGTAAAAGTTCAACATTAGCAAATGCTTCAGCTTCAAAATTTCCAAGAAAAGTTCCCCTCTGTGTTTCAGGACACGGAGCTGGGAAGCATCAGCTGAGTATTTACTGCAGCATTTTAACAGCCCCAGAGCGACCTTCTGAGGGAACGCCCTCTAAAAACCCTTAAGTCAGGCTTTTTCACTTAAGCACGGCTTTTTCTTCAAAACAGACATTGACTATTTAGTCTTTGGGGCCTCACTAGCCAGCCCAATCTTCTACGGTCTAATGCGACCTTCTGTCAAGAGGGAGGCTGAATACCTGGTATTTGAGAGATGATCAAATCTCAAGATTGATTCTCTGGCTCTGCCTCCACAAAGTTAGAGCATCAGGAACCTATATACATCAACTCTAAAATGTCATCCTCCCACCCGGCTCCCCTACCAGGCCATTCTTCCCACCCCACCTGTAGCAGATGTCGTTGGGGCCCATCCAGAGCCTCTTCAGCAGGCAGCGCAGCATCCCCAGCTGCTGTGTTGACTACTCACAGATCACACCTGCTCCCAGTCTGGCCAATGTGCCTTAACCAGACAGGAGTTCTCCATCAAGCCAGGGAGCTACCCCTTCTCAGCCCACAGCCAATGACTGACTAGCAAGGGGGTTCAAAAGGCCCTCTCCACTCACTTCATGGTGGGACCAATTCAGTAGTGCAATCTGGTTAAGAACTGGCTGTCCAGGGGCGCCTGGGTGGCTTAGTCGTTAAGCGTCTGCCTTCGGCTCAGGTCATGATCCCAGGGTCCTGGGATCAAGCCCCGCATCGGGCTCCCTGCTCCGCGGGAGGCCTGCTTCTCCCTCTCCCACTCCCCCTGCTTGTGTTCCCTCTCTCGCTGTGTCTCTCTCTGTCAAATAAATAAATAAAATCTTTAAAAAAAAAAAAAAAAAGAACTGGCTGTCCAAATATGGCAGCCACTAGCCACATACAGCTACTGAGCACTTGAAATGCACCAGTCAAGATTCCAACATGCTCCAAGTATAAAATACACACCAGATCTGGAGGCTTAATACCAAAACAAGCAAAAGACTTCATTAATATTTTTTACATTTATACGTTGAAATAATATTTTGAATATACTGAGTTAAATAAAATACACTAATATTAATTTCACCTTGTTTTACTTTTATTTAAGATTTTCTTATTTGTTTGAGAGAGAGAGATGGCACAAGGGGGAGTGACAGGGGAGAGGGAAAGAGAGAATCTCAAGCAGACTCCGCACTGAGTGTGGAGTCCCACATGGGGCTCAATCTCGCGACCCTGAGATCACGACCTGAGCCGAAACCAAGAGTTGGATGCTTAAGCAACTGCATCACCCAGGCATCCCCTTGTTTTACTTTTTTAATGGGAGTACTGGAAAACTTTAAATTACATTTGCAGCTCACATTACATTTCTATTGGACGGGGCTAATCTAGAGCAGGGTTTCTCGGACTTTCCCATGCAACAATATCATCTGGAGGGCTTGTGAAAACATTGCTGGGCTCCATCCCCAGTTTCTAATTGGCCAGTCTGGGGTGCAGCAGCAAAATGTGTATTTCTCACAAGTTCCCAGGGAATGCTACTTCTGCTGCAAACTGAATCCCCACTTCGAGAACCACTGCTCCAGAGCTCCCCTGTGGGACGAGACTAAAGCTAATCTCCAGCTGGAGCCCCTTCCTTGCTTAGCTTTTTTTCCCCCTGCACTATCCTGCTTTCTTTACGCTTCTGTTGACCACCCCCTGGCACAAAATCCCTTTTCAGGCTCTGCTTCTAGAAAACCTATCCCACCTCCAACACAACTGTTTTTCCACAACTATAGCTTTCACAAAGGGCCAGATAGGCAGAAACCAAGGAGATGGGTTTTTGTAAAACGCTGCAGTTTTTGTAAAACAAGTATCAAAGTTATTTATTGGATTGCTAGTTGCCCCTATATAATGTATTCTATGCAGGCAATGCTAGGACAAGGTCTATTCATCCTGATGAAGGAATGTTCCTTATTACCGTAAGACATGGACAGCTTTATGGCCTACTGCTTCCCTCTTTTCTGTGGCTACTATGGCGTTCAAACTACCTTTTGTGCCAAAGCCATATAAATTTACTCTTTATCCTTTTTATTAAATTTGTTAATATGGTATAAAAGCACTGAAGTCAGATTTGAGTTTGAATCTTAGGTAGACCGAAGAGTCACTTTTTTTTTTTTTTTTTTTGTAAATTGAGCTATAATTCACATACCATAAAACTCATTCTTTTAAAGTATGCAACTGTGTGGTTTTTTAGTATATTCACAAGGTTGTGGAACTATCACCACTATCTGATTCCAGAACATTTTTTCATCCCCCCAAAAGAAACCCCTTAGCTATTAGCAGTCTCTACCATCCCCCCCTCCTCCCAGCCCCTGGCACCCACTAGTCGTCAGCCTTCTCTCTCTGTGCATCTGCCTATTCTGGACATTTCATATAAATGGAATCCTACAATATGTGGGGGACTTTTGTGCCTTCCTTTCAAGGGTCCTGGATTGCACTCTTTCCCTACATCTCCCTTCTAACCCAACAGCAAGTACTACTGGCTCTAGTCCCAAAATATATCCCAGGTCTTAGCAGTTCTCATGAACTCCCGTGCCACCACCCTACCATCATCTCTAGCTTGAATTTCTACAGTGGCCTCCTGACCGGTCTCCCGGCGGCCACTCTGCCCACCCCAGGCCCCACTAGGACATTCTGCACACAGCAGTAGCAGTCTTTTCAAAACATGAATCCAATTTGCTTAAAATACTCCAATGGACTCCCACTATTAGCCTAAATCCCACATACATGCCCCCAGATGACTGCCCTGTCTACCTCATCTTCTTGCATTCCTCCCTCACTCACTCCACTCCAACCACACTGGCCACATCCATCCCTTGACTATAACAAATGCAGTCGCGCCTCAGAGCTTTTGCTTTGGCCTTCCTCTGGAGTGCTAGTCCCCAAGACTGTCACATGGCGGGCTGGGTCAATTTTCCCTTCAAAGGCCACATGCTCAGAAATGTCTCCCCTATTTTCCAAAGGTAGCCAGCTCCCAACACCACCACCACTCTTTATCCCATTAGCCTGTTTCCTTTCAGAGCTCTTACTGCTCTTTGAGCTTACCTATTTCTGTGAACACAGTCAGTGTCCTCTACTTGGATATAACCACAACGAGGGCAGAAACGTTCACTGTTATACCACAGCACTAGCCAGCACCTGGCACATAGTAGGTGCAGTGGGTTGAATGGTGCCCCCCAAAATGATGTGTCCAGGTCCTAGAACTTGTGACTGTGGGCTCCCTGCTCAGCAGGGAGCCTGCTTCTCCCTCTCCCTCTGCCTGCCGCTCCCCCTGCTTGTGCTCTGTCAAATAAATAAATAAAATCTTAAAAAAAAAAAAAAAACTTGTGACTGTGACCTCTTTTGGGAAAAAGGTCTTTGCTGATATATTTAAGGGTTTCAAGATGCGATCATCCTGGATCCTGTCATGGCCCTAAATCCAAAGACAAGTGTCCCTAGAAAAGAAAGAAGGGGTGCCTGGTAGCTCAGTCAGTTAAGCATCTGCCTTTGGCTTGGGTCATGATCCAGCGTCCTGGGATCAAGCCCCGTGTCAGGCTCCCTGCTCAAGGGGAAGCCTGCTTCTCCCTCTCTCTCTGCCCCTCCCCCCCCCCCCCCCCCCCCCCCCCCCCCCGGCTCATGTTCTCTCTCAAATAAATAAAATCTTTAAAAAAAAAAAAAAAGAGAAGACACACATGGAGAAGGAAGGGAAGGCCATGTGAGGGCACAGGCCGAGACTGGAGAGATGTAGCCACAAGCTCAGGGATGCCTAGAGCCCCTGGAAGCTCAATGAGATAAAGAGGCATTCTTCATTAGAGGCTTCAGAGGAAGCACGGCCTTGCCAACATCTTGATTTCCAACTTCTAGCCTCCGTAACTGTGAAGGAATAAATGTGTGTTGTTTTAAGCCACCAGCTGTGTCCCATGGATGCTGTATCCCATGGATGCTGTATTATAAGCCTATATCTTCCAACATTTTTGAAATTCACTTTTATTTTGGATCTTATTAATATTGACCCCATCATAGTTTCTGTCTTCTTTTAAAAACAAAAATGTTGGGGCACCTGGGTGGCTCAGTCGTTAAGCGTCTGCCTTCGGCTCAGGTCATGATCCCAGGATCCTGGGATCGAGCCCCACATCAGGCTCCCTGCTCGGCGAGAAGCCTGCTTCTCCCTCTCCCACTCTCCCTGCTTGTGTTCCCTCTCTCGCTGTCTCTCTGTCAAATAAAGAAATTTTAAAAAGTAAATTAATTAAAAAATAAAAATAAAAACAAAAATGTTGGTAGGAATTCAAAATAAATCATTTTTTAAAAATCACACAACACCCAGGAGTGGCTGGCTGGCTCAGTCGGGAGAGCTCACAACTCCCGATCTCGGGGTTGTGAGTTCAAGTCCCATGTTGGGTGTAGAGATTACGTAAAAAAATAATAATAATAAAATCTTTTTAAAAAGTTTGGAATCATTTGAACAACTCCTTTTCCCTCATTCTTTTGATCAAACTGTCCCCTATCTTTCCTCCTTATTTAGAAAAGGGTTTTACCAATCATTCCTCTGCTCTGAACCTTTTTTTTTTTTTTAAGATTTATTTACTTTAGAGAGAGAGAGGAGGGGGTAGGGACAGAGAGAGAGAGTGAGAGAGAAACCCAAGCAGACTCCACACTGAACACAGAGCCCAAAGTGGGGCTCGAACCCACAACCCTGAGATCACCACCTGAAGCCAAAACTAATTAGAGTTCGAGGCTTAACCAGCTGCACCACCGAGGCGCCCCCTGAACGACTTAAGAACAAAATAAAATCCAAAAAACAGATACATAAATACACAAATGTCCATAGCATTTTATTATACCAGAAACTGGTTTCTATAATAATCTTAGAAAATTTTTCTTCCCAAGTAGATTGTCAGAAATCTATCAGCACGTTGGAAAGATTTACCTCCAGGCAATTCTAAAGCATTCAGATAGGCTTAAACATTCTTTTTCATAACTAGAAAAGAAATTCTTGGATTACAATCTTCCAATTGTAAAAGCAAGGTTTGGGAATCATGCCACCCAAGATTCAAATTCTACCTCAACTGTGCCGTAAAGCAAGTTACTTAACTGCTGAGCTTTGTCTCCTCATCTGTAAAATTGCAACTTTTTACCTAGTTGTCAGATGGATAAGAGATAAGTGCATGAAAACCATATAAGGCACATAGATGTTCAATCAAATGTAGCAATCACCATAAAACCAATGTCCTGGAGCCACTGAAAAATGTAGACAGGAGAAAAAACTAGGTATTTAAACAGAACGTGGGGCGCCTGGGTGGCTCAGTTGGTTAAGCGACTGCCTTCGGCTCAGGTCATGATCCTGGAGTCCCGGGATCGAGTCCCGCATCGGGCTCCCTGCTCGGTAGGGAGTCTGCTTCTCCCTCTGACCCTCCCCCCTCTCATGCTCTCTGTCTCTCACTCTCTCTCTCTCAAATAAATAAACAAAATCTTTTAAAAAAAATAAATAAACAGAACGTGTTTAAAAAGCTAATACACAAAACAAATAAGACTAAAAGGTGAAATCTACATATACCCTAAAAGCAAACAAACTCTGTTAACTGGCTAAAAGAATGACGACACTAAGGTCTAGAGTTGCCAGGCTGCCTTCTAACCAACCAAATGGTCTGCAGGAGTGTAAAGAGGAATGAGAGGAATAATATTTTCAAATGATTCTGCTTCAAATGCAGACTTGGTGGAGCACGTTTCAAATTCATGAAAGGGAAGCACAGAAAGAAGCTAAGCAGCAATTCAAGTTCTTCCAACTTCTTCCCCTAAAGTGATAGTGAACTCCGGAGCTTCCTCCCACCTCCAGGAGGAATTCTTTATTGGCACAAATATAACTCTACTCCAGTAAATACTATATCACACATCCAGCACCTATTGGGTCAAAAACTGTGCTAAGAACACAGAAATAGACAAGACGCAGTCTCTGCCAACACACTGAAAGAAAGCAGGAAAGAAAAACCAAAGCCTACGTATTAAACAATAGTGTATAATAAGTGTAGAGCAGTACATGCTGTAACACCTCTCCCCTCACCCTCACCAATCTAAAATGTCAGTATAATCCCTCCTGCCTCCAACAGGAATGGCTTCCCATTACTAAAAGATAAAGATCAGAACTAATAGTTTGATCTACAAAGCACAGCATAATCTGTTTCATACCTACCTCCCTAGCACCATCTAATCTCTGCACACCACTGCCTAAGCAGGTTTTTCTCAGTGCTTCTATCTTGTCATTCCCTCTGGCCACAGGACCTTTATATGTGCTGTTCTTTCACATACAACACTCTTGTCTTCTCTCTTTGCCTACAAAAAGTCACTTTACCCTTCAAAACTTGTTTCAATTTTCACTTGCAAAGGAAAACATTTCTTTCCCTTAAGCAGTATAGCATGATTAAGGGTACCAGTTCTGGAGTTCTAAATCCTAGCTCTGCCACTTACTAATTCCATAGCTTTGAGCAGATTACACAACACTTTGTGCCTCAGTTTCTTCATCTATAAATGGGGATTATATAGTTATTATAAGGATTTAATAAATTAATTCAAGTAAAGCACCAGAACAGTATCTATGACACTGAGCTCAAAATCTTGACTTGGTGGTCAGATCCCTCCATTTTATTTTCTTATAGCACCAAGACCTCTCCCCCAATAGTATTTTACACCTATTTGTCTCTCCCTAATAGACTGAAATGTCTAAGAGAGCAGAAACTATATTTTTCCCTATCAATGGAACACAGGAAATAATCCAATAGATTTGTTGAATAAAAAAGTAGCTGAAAGGAAGAAGCTGAGGCCCAGCAAAGTGACTTGTCTAATATCATGCAAAACTTCATCTGTGTCTCCAAAGCCCATGCCTTTCCCCTATACCATGCTGCCTCCTACATAAATATGTTAAGAGTCTTGGCAACTGCAACTGACGTGACCAACAAATGATCACAGAACACAGCATTTAAAACAATAAAGTTTTAAATACATAAGAGTCTTGGCAACTGCAATTGATGTAACCAACAAATGATTACAGAACACAGACAGCATTTCAGAACAATAAATTTCGTGGCAACACAAAAAACACTGTATTTTGAGAGTGGCATTCCAAAGTTGACTGAGCTCATACAGGTGCAGGCTTACTTCCTTTTCCAGCACCAGCTCCCACACTGCTCACCTGGGCCTCAGTTCCCTCCTCTTTAAAAGAGTTGGATGGGCCAGATGATCTCTAAAGTGTCTTCCAATTCTAGAGTTCAAAGACAATAAATCACATTATGTGACTATTTTTAAAAGATTTAAAAAAAAAAAAAGAAGTTTAATAAGCAGATTGAACCAGATGACAGGTGGTTTTCAGGGAGGCCTTAAAGAGTTTGTTCAAATGACTTAATAAACCCTATTAATAAAGTAAGGTTGTCTTTGCTCAGGAACAGCAAGAGACGCCATTTTCAAGACAGTGTTAACAGCCACCCACAAACATTCCCAACACTGAGCCACGGCTGCCACCAGGAAACCCTGAGACATACAGAACAGTGGCAAAATGTGTTTAGAACAGTACAAAAATTCGGCGAACCACTACATAGAAAAGAAAATAAATTCACAGGATGCATATACAGTATACCGCGATGTAATACGATTAAAATACGATCTCAACTCAAACCTAAAAGGTAGCAGCAATCCTGGCATCGAAGATACTCTAAAAGTTGAGATAAACTCACAACCCTAACTCTACTTCAGCAGCAATTCAGTGACCCTTCGAATTTGGAAAGAGGCAAGAGAAAATGTAAACTGTAAGGACCCTTAGAAGTTCACCCTGGGAAGCTCGAGAGCAAGCCAAAGCCGAGAGGCACGAGAACGTGTGCACGGGGAACCACGTATATTACAGCCAGATGGCTGTCAGCCGCTCCCCGCGCAGGCGAACCGAAAGCGCACGCCTGCCGGCTCGGTGGGCCCCTCTGCCCTCCACGAGCCTCGGAGTAAGGGCTGCGGAGCGACGAGGGACGCGGACTGCTGCCGAACCGGCCGCGGCGTCGCCCGGAGAACCGCGGGGGCGCTCTCCGCCGCACTGGCCACCCCCAGGCGGTGCGGGGCTGCGAGCCCAGCGAAGCCCAGGCCCGGGGCCCCGGTCGCTCCTCACCTTCAGGGTACACAGCGCTGCGCTCCGCATCAGCGGCTGCGGCCATCGCCGCCCACGCCGTCCGGCCGCGACCGGCACCGCCGTCCACACCCAGAGGCCCACCATTGCAGCCTCCGCCGACCGGCGCTCTGCTGACCTCTCACCCCGCCGAAGGGGGCGGCCAAGGGGAGCGCCAGAGCTTCGGCCAATCACGCGCCGGGACCCGCGGCTCCGCCCCCTGCAGCGCAAGTTGAGAGGAAATCCGCGGCGGGCCGGGAGCGAGTGCGGGGACCCGAGCGCGGGGGGGCTCGACCAGACCCAGGGGTGAGCGAGGAGGGGAGGGTGAGCGAGGAGGGGAGGGCGCGCGTGAATTCGGGCGGTAGTGGGTCCGCGCCTGCTTGGGGTAGCGTCCACGGCTAGCTCCCAGCTCGCGGCCAGACCACTCTGCGGCAGTTAGTCTCCTACGCCCCGGGGCCACTCCACACTACCGAGTGTCCCAAGTTCCAGACATGCGCCCGAACTATGTTCCTTTTCTTCTAAGGCATAAACTGCAAAGCACCAAGTCAAGATAAGGTTTTTGAAGGAGTGCGGTAACAGAGAAAACGCTCTAGGTCTAGGAATCAGAGGTCAGATTTCAAGTTCTACCTCTGCCTCCTAATATCTGCATGTCAGAGGAATTAGCTAAAACCAAGGTCAGTTTCTGTTGCTTGCTAGCAGGCACCATTATTAGTGCAACTACTAAGGGCCAGACCTTGCGCTAGATGTCTCAAATTCGGTCTCATTTAATATTTACAAGAACCCTAAAGGCTCACATATTATTCCATCTTGAAAAACTGAATTTTGGGGCGCCTGGGTGGCTCAGTCGTTAAGCGTCTGCCTTCGGCTCAGGTCATGATCCTAGTATCCTGGGATCGAGCTCCTCATCGGCCTTCCCGCTCAGCGGGAAGCCTGCCTCTCCCTCTCCCACTCCCCCTGCTTGTGTTCCTTCTCTCGCTTTGTCTCTCTCTGTCAAATAAATAATATCTTTTAAAAAGAAAAACTGAATTTATAGAGAGGTAAAGTCATTTAGCTAGTAAGTGGTGACACTAGGGTTTGAACCCAGGTCTGGCTGTCTCCAAGGACTGGCCTTTTGCTTTGTTATATTACAAATGTGTTACCATTTACAAAAGAAACAGTATTATCATCACCCAGGCCCTTCTTACACAGCTCCAACAAATCAACATTTTGTCAATCTTGTTTCATCTATTCCCCCTTTTTCATCTTTTTTTTTTTTTAAAGATTTTATTTATTTTTCAACAGAGGGAGAGAGACAGGTAGAGAGGGAACACAAGCAGGGGGAGTGGGAGAGGGAGAAGCAGGCTCCCCACTGAGCAGGGAGCCCAATGTGGGACTCGATCCCAGGACCCTAGGATCATGACCTGAGCCGAAGGCAGACACTTAACGACTGAGCCACCCAGGCGCCCCACCCCCTTTTTCATCTTTTGCTGGAGTATTTTAAAGCAAATCTCAGACATCAGGTCATCCTGCCTACAAATAGGCCAGTATCAGGGGCTCTGATCTTAATTATTTGGATACTCCTTCAGAGTCACCTTGAGAGAGTTACAAAGCTAGGAATGACCTAGAGTATGTTACAGCACGGCAAATGCATAGATATACAAACAAAATATTCAGGGATATCAGAGAGGTGACATTTAGTGGAACTTTAAAATGTAAGTAGGAACTTTCATGACCAACAAAATAAAAAGGAGTATCAGTTTCACAGGATTTCTCATTGATGTATCTAAGGCTGGTATCATTTCCTACCAAGAAATCTGCTTTTCTTTTTTTCTTTCTTTTTCTTCCTCCCATTTTCACCTTTGGATTGGTTCTCCTTAGATCTGTCTGTTTTGTCTTATGGACGTTCTTTTCATGAAACGCATTTGTGGCAGAAACTACTTGTGCCATATCTATTCTCCACTCATTCCTTTAATAAGAGAGTTCCTAAGTTTTAGCTGCATGCAGGCCACCCAGCCAAAGACTGCAATATCACCAGCCTCCTTTACAGAAGATGTGGCCATGTGACTAAGGGCTGGCTTATGGAATGTAAGGGTTGAGCCCTTGAAGAGTAGAGGCATGCCCTCTATTACCTCTACTCACCTTCCTGAAATTACACATACTGGTGAATGCTGGAGCAGCCTTCTTGACTCCAAGACAGGAGCCCTATGTCGAAGATGGCAGAACAAATGATGGGAGGAGCCCAGGACCCTGACACTGTGGAGCCATCTTACCAGCCTTCTGCTGCCTAATGCATGGAGGGTTCTGTGACAGAGTTTTATCTTGTTTAAATCATTGTTCTTTCTGCCTTTACTATAGCAGCCAAAACTGTATCTTAACCAGCTCATAATTTAGTATCCAGAAGTGAGGTGCTGACATAATGAAACCTGAAATGAATGGTAATAACAGTGACAACCCCAAAATAGCAATCCAGAAGCTGAGAGCTGCTACCTCTCTGGCAAAATGGTTACTTTCAAACTTTTGGACAATCTGGCTATCGCTATCACTGATAACACCCTTGTACTTCCAACACAGTGTTTTCAAAGAACATGAGTGGCATTTGAAGCTGGACGGTTCTACCCTGTCTGAGCTGTGCCACACATTTGGGATGTTCATGGTCTCCAAAACCCACTTCCTGTCTGAAATGTCTGAAAACAGCTGTTCCATATACTTTGTCCACTTTATCCATAGTGACACTCCATCTGGGACCAGTCTGGAGTCAGTTACCCCATCATGGCCACAAGCATATCTTTTACTCAGAATTTTGAAATTATCTTTACATCATTTTCCAGAGTTCTAGCTCTTATTTTTGATCCAATGTATCTTCTTTCAGTTACCTGGCTGCTTGTGCGGTGGGTATGGAGCAGAGAGAAGTCCTGGTTGTAAATTAGGGACTCATGAGCCGCCATATGCACAACAAATAGCCTGCACTCCACCAAGAGACCCTGACTTTTGAGCTGTACATATTTGGCTCTCTTTGAGTAAGCGTATGTGCAAACTAGGTATGCTGGATTGGAAACTATGTTTCCCTAAATCCTCTTCCCTCTGTGGTTCCTGGTTAGAGTTAACCAAAAGAACTTGTAAGATACCTAGAAGGGAGGAGTGAAGTGGTAGCCATCTCTCTCTGAAGATTATTACCATAAGATAAGTAACATAGTTTCCTGGAAAGTCTCAGTTTGTCCTTAGACACAACCCTGCCTCCTGTTTGTTTTTCCCACCTGCTGGCCCTGCCGACCATCAGCAACCCCAGGCACACCCCTGGATGCTTGACTACAGACCCACAGACAGGTAACTATCCAAAAGTCACTGCTTCTTCTTTTTTTTTCTAAAGACTATTTATTTGAGAGAGAGAGAGCAGAGGGAGGGCCAGAGGGAGAGGCAGAGAATTTCAAGACTGCACTAAGCAAGGAGCCTAAGGAGGGGCTTGATCTCACAAACCCGAGATCATGACCTGAGCCAAAACCAGGAGTTGGATGACTAACAGACTGGTCCACCTAGGCACCCCCAGAGGTAACTGCTTCTTATGGACCCCTCCACAAGATCCTTCTTATTCCCATTTGGCAACCAGACATGTTTGGCTTCTCAGCTATCCCTCAAACTCCAACTTGTCTACCTTGCCAATGCATCAGGCAGACTATTTTAATCTCTCTTTCTCTGATCCTCTGAAAGGAGCCTATAGCCATTGACTAATGTAAGAATGCACCAAGGAAAGAAAAATAACCAGGGTTTTCAGGAATTACTGGCTCTGAACTGATACTAATTCCTAGAGACCCCAAATGCCATTATGTCCCACCACTAAAAGTAGAGAATTTGGCACAACAATTTTTTTTTTTAAGATTTATTTGAGAGAGAGAGGGAGAGAGGGAGTGCAGGGGGAGGGACAGAGGGAGAGAGAATCTCCAGCAGACTCCTGCTGAGCTCAGAGCCCAATGCCGAGCTCGATCCCAGGACCCTGAGATCATGTGTGACCCCAACTAAAATCAAGAGGCAGCGCTTAACTGACTGAGCCACCCAGGCATCCCGCACAACAATTTGAGTGATGAAGGGGTGGACCTTGGCAGAGACCACTCATTGTCCTGATATCCATCTTTCTCTCATTAGTGAAAGAACACTCACAATTTAGCTGGGTACATGGTAAGAGCTACATTTCCTCAGGTAAGGACTCCCATGGCAGCAAGAGTGGCCAGGTTACTAAGGTTGGCCCAATGGGCTGTAAGCAGAAAGGACGTGGACAACTTTTGGGTTGTATCCTTCAAAGGAAGGGGGCGTATCTTCCACGTTCCTTTCTCTTCCCAACTTGCCAGAATGCAGGCATAGAGATGATAAGGAAAATTCCTGAGAGTTGAGGAGATGGCAGGAAATGGCCAACCGCTCTCCAAATATGTTCATTCTTCTTCGCGAGCACACCACTAGGCAACATTTCCTAGCCCCCCTTACAGTTAGATGCAGTAAGGTATGGGCATTCTGGCCAGTGGAATGTGAGTGGAAGTGAGAGATACCAATGTCCAGGCTAGGGTCATAAAAACTTCCATTCATTCCCTCACACCCTTTCTTTCTCCTCGCATCTGCTGAGACTCCTGGAAGGCGTTAGATAGAAGGAGCCTTGGTATCTCAATAACTAGGTAGACCAAGATCATTCTTGCCTTCCCACACTAAACTGTGACATGAGCAAGAAATAAACTTTTTATTAGCTTAAGCCACTGAGATTTGGGGATTTCCAGAGCAGTTAGTCTACCCAGCCTAACACAGTATTAATAGAGGGAAATTAAATAGACTAAAAAGGACTTTTGTATACATCAGAAGGGAAAAGGTAATATTTAAGAGCAAGGTAGGGTGCCTGGGTGGGGCTCAGTCATTAAGCGTCTGCCTTTGGCTCAGGTCATGATCCCAGGGTCCTGGGATTGAGCCCCACATCGGACTTCCTGCTCAGCGGGAAGCCTGCTTCTCCCTCTCCCACTCCCCCTGCTTGTGTTCCCTCTCTCAGTGTCTCTCTCTGTCAAATAAATAAATAAAATATTAAAAAAAAAGAGCAAAGTAGATTTTTTCTCTGAGATTGGAATGAAAGAATAGTTAACACTAAATCATATAATTCATTAATTTTGAAAAGAATTCTTCAAGACCAAAGTATTGAAAATATTTTTTCACTATTACTATAAATGAATTCAATGACTGCTTACTTAAAAACTGTCAGAATGAGCCACCTGGGTGGCTCAGTCAGTTGGGCATCCGGCTCTTGATTTCGACTCAGGTCATGATCTTAGGGTCATGGGATGGAGCCCTGAGTGAGGCTCTGTGCTCAGCACGGGGAGTCTGCTGCAGAGTCTCTCTCTTCCTCTCCCTCTGCCCCTTCCCCACCTCTCAAATAAATAAATCTTAAAAAAAAAAAAAACTGTCAGGATAAAAATATACATTAACAATATCAAGAATAGTATCCATCCTATGAATAACAACCAAGGTATCTAAGAATGTGGCAAGGATTTGTTAAAGAATTCAGTATTAAAGTAGGCTCTAGAGAAGCAGTTGCCAACTTGTTCTGTGTAAGAAACAGTAAATGTTTCAGGCTTTGAGAGGCACATAAGTCTCCACTGCATATTCTTTTTTGTTTCTTTAACAGCCCTTTAAAAAGTAAAAATTTAACAATTAAAGTCTTAGCTTGCAGTCCTTATAAAAACAGGAAGCAGGCTGGATCTGTCCTGGGGTATAATCTGCTATAGAGTAGTACTACACTAAGTGTACTCCAGGAACCACTGGTCAACAGTGTGAAGGTGCTATGACAGTTCTGTGACAAGATCAATGCCAATCTTCTAATGATTTATGTATTTATTCCAACATACAGTCTATGGTATATTTGTTCAGGTTGCTGTAACAGATATACATGGACTGTGCAGCTTAAGCAGTAACTGTTTATTTCTCACAATTCCAGACGTTGGGAAGTTCAAGATTCTGGAAGTTCAAGTTCCACTGGGGACCGCTTCCTGGTCTGTAGATGACCATCTTCTTGTATCCTCACATAGTGGAGAGCAGAGAAAGTGGAAGCAAGCTCTGTAATGTCTCTTTTTTTTTTTTAAGATTTTATTTATTTATTCATGAGAGAGAAAGAGGCAGAGGGAGAAGCAGGCTCCCAAGGAGCAGGGAGCCCGATGCAGGACTCGATCCCAGGACGCTGGGATCATGACCTGAGCCGAAGGCAGACGCTTAACCATCTGAGCCACCCAGGCGCCCCTCTAATGTCTCTTCTTACAAGGGCACTGATCCCATTCATGAGGGCTCCACTCTCATTACCTAATCACCTCTCAGAGGTCCCACCTCCAAATACCAACACACAGGTGATAGGTTCAACACGTGAATTTTAGAGGGATACAAACATTGAGTCTGTAGCAGAATCTTGGGAAAAACTCATCCTATCTTTGGGGGGCCTGGGTGGCTCAGTCATTAAGCGTCTGCCTTCAGCTCAGGTCATGATCCCAGAGTCCTGGGATCGAGCCCCACATCGGGCTCCTGCTCGGTGGGGAGCCTGCTTCTCCCTCTCCCACTCCCCCTGCTTGTGTTCCCTCTCTCACTGTGTCTTTGTCAAATAAATGAAATCTTTAAAAAAAAAAAAAAAAAGAACTCATCCTGTCTTTGTGTGTCTTACTCCTTTACCGTTTGGTCTTGCTCCTTTACAGTTAGGTTCAGGTGATTGATCTAGCTGCACCAGTAGCTGCATCCTAAAAAGGTGTTGATTCAAGACAGCAATGTGATAAGCAGTTGCTACCCAGAATCCATCTGCTGGTGAGGGTAGCAGCACAGCCTCCTAGCCACGGGGTCCATGCTGAGCCTGGATGGCAGTGGGGTCTTCACTGCGGTCTTATAGGAATACCGAGGTATTCTCTCCCGGCTGTGTATGCTCCAAATTGACTCTTAAGCCCTTTGGAGATCTTGTGAGTTAATGTCCCTTAATAGAGTCCATTTCTATTTAAACTAGCTAGACTCTTCTGTTATTTGCACCTAAGAACTTACTGATAAAGATGTTTACTGATAAATGAAATTAACTCACCATCCCAAATTAAACAGTGTGCCTGTATTATCACTAAAACCAGAGCTGTCTTTCTTCAGTAAAAATTTGTGGAGTTTGCAAAAAATAATAATAAATAATAAAAATAATAAAAAATTAAAAATAAAAATTGGAATTTGTTCTGGTTAATGTAAAAGAAAAAAATTTTTTTTTAAAGATTTTATTTGTTTGACAGAGAGAGACACAGCAAGAGAGGGAACACAAGCAGGGGGAGTGGGAGAGGGAGAAGCAGGCTTCCTGCGGAGCAGGGAGCCCGATGCGGGGCTCGATCCCAGGACCCCGGGACCATGACCTGAGCCGAAGGCAGACGCTTAACGACTGAGCCACCCAGGCGCCCCTGTAAAAGAAATTTTTTAAATGTGGTCTCTTAAGGCTTTCATTTCAAAAATATGGTCATTGTTGCACATGTATATATGTTATAAACAATTTCTTTATATTATATATTATATATGCAATATATAATATATAATAATAATATATATATCACATATAAAACAAGAAGCTGGAAGTAAATAATGTAAGGACATATTTGTTACTATTACTTGATACTGCAATTAATAAAGCAAATTTAAAAATGTAAAAAAATAATAATAAAATAAAAATAAATAAATAAATGTGGTCTCTTTCCTCAAGTTCAAAAATTAATCTAGAGTGAAAAGTAGCATACTGAAAACAAATAATAAACACCAAATTGTGCACCACTATACAAGAGCCCACCTCTAAATAGCCCATGAGATGTAGCCATGCAGAGCTTTGTCCAAGCTTAGCAACCACAGGAGATCCCTGAAGCTCTAAGTAACCATACTTTGTGTCAAGTGGCCTCCTCATTTTGGCCACAAGTTTGGGGTTTAAGATTTTATTTATTTATTTATCTGTCTATTTATTTGAGAGAGAGAGGGCGCTCACACACGTGCGGGGGTGGGGAGAGCAGAGGGAGAGGGAGAATCTCAAGCAGACTCTTTGAGGAGCATGGAGCTTGACACAGGGCTCAATCCCATAACCCTGAGATCATGACCTGAGCCAAAATCAAGAGTCAGACGCTTAACCAACTGAGCCACCAAGGCTCCCCTGGCCACAAGTTATTGCACAAGAATTGAACGCAACTATTATGGAAGATCCTGGGAGAATTCTCAAATATGCTTGGGACCTTGGGACCTATGCATAACAGTTTTTATTTTCACAAAAAACAATTAGTAATAGCTTATGACTATTGTCTTTAAGCAAAGTATTCAAGGATCCCTCAACCCTTTCATATCTCCACTGGGAGAACAAGTAACATTTGTGAATACTGTTATTTAGGAAACTTTCTTGCTTACTCTTTTTAATATGTGTAGATTAAGAATAAACTTGACCAGGGGCTCCTGGGTGGCTCAGTCGTTAAGCGTCTGCCTTCGGCTCAGGTCATGATCCCAGGGTCCTGGGATCGAACCCCGCATCAGGCTCCCCGCTCTACGGGAAGCCTGCTTCTCCCTCTGCCACTCCCCCTGCTTGTGTTCCCTCTCTCGCTGTGTCTCTCTCTGTCAAATAAATAAATAAAATCTTAAAAAAAAAAAAAAAAAAAAGAATAAACTTGATTGGGTCCCAAAAGATCAAAAGAGCTACAAAGACTCAGTTTCTGGCTCAGATGAAAGAGAGAGAGTGGGGGGCTCCTGGGTGGCTCAGTTGGTGAAGCAGCTGCCTTTGGCTCATGTCATGATCCCAAGGTCCTGGAATCGAGCCCCTCGTCAAGGCTCTCTGCTCAGTGGGGAATCTGCTTGTCCCTCTCCCTCTTCCCCTTCCCCCACTCATGCTCGATCTCACTCACACTTTCTCTTTCAAATAAATAAAATATATTAAAAAAAAAAAGAAAGAAAGAGAGTGGATAAAATAATAATAATTAATAATTATTGAATGCTCATTCCATGCCAGAGACTGTTCTGAGCGAAGGAGTGTTTGGAGACAAAGCTAAAGGATGAGGAAAGCCAGATCCTGAAGAAAGTATATTTTATACTATGGAGTTTGGGGTTTTCATCAGAAATCACAATGTGGCAAAATGTGGGCCACATATGGCACAAGGGCCTATGTTTGGTTTTAGTCCTGTGTGTGTGGGTGGGTGGGTGGGTGGTGCACATGTGTGCACGCATGTGTGCTCGTTAATTGGAATTAGTTAACTATATTCAAAATAAGACAGCTTTGAAATGAAATTCCAAATTTTCTACTTCTCTTGAGAAAGTGAAAGATCTAACAATGCAGGGATTCCCTCCTTAAAACATTCAAAGACATCCCCGTGTGCCATACTCAGTCCTTTACTTGTTTTCTTTAGATGCTTGTGTTTTCCATCCCTGTTTTTTGAGGTGGAAAACCTGAAGCATCTTGATCCAGGAAGCAATATTGCATTTGCATTTTAAAAAGTTGGGGCACCTGGCTCAATCTGTTAGGGATCCAACTCTTGATTTCAGCTCAGGTCATGATCTCAGGGTGTGAGATTGAGCCCGCATTGGGCTCTGTGCTGACCTGAAGACTGCTTAAGATTCTCTCTATCCCTCTGCCCCTCCCCCCTTAAAAAATTATTTTGCACAGTTCTAGAATTAGTGCAGAAGTATCCACATGAATAAATCTCACAAATATAAGATGGAGCATAAATAAATAAATAAATTGCTGAAGAATATATACAGTTTGATACTATTTTCATAAAAGCTTTAACCTATGTGAAACAATCTCATATTACTGGAGAACACAAACATAAGCAATAAAGGGATGAACAATGTATGGGAATACTAGTCTGAATTTGAGAAACAGGTTGCCCTTCCTGAGGGAGACTGTGTTTGTTTCCTAGAGCAGCCGTAACAAAATACCACAGATTGGGTAGCTTAAACAACAGAGATTTATTTTCTCACAGTTCCGGAAGCTAGAAATCAATCTAAGATCAAGGTGCTGGCCAATTCTGTTTCTGGTGAGAGCTCTCCCTGGCTTATAGACAGCTGCCTTCCCATTGTGTCCTCACATGGCCTCTCTGCCATGTGCACGAGAGGAGAGAGAAAAGAGAGAACTCTCTAGTATCTCTCCTTCTAAAGTCACTAATCCTGTCAGTTCAGAGTCTGACCCCAATGACCTCATTTAACTTTTAATTACTTCCATAAAGGCCTTATCTCCAAATACAGTCACATTGGGGGTTGGGGCTTCAACCAATGAATTTCAGGGGGCAGGGGGACACATTTAGCCCATAACACTGTCCCATGAAGGGTCACACAGAGCACACTCTTCGCCCAGCAGTGAAAATGTGTATGTGCAATGTTTCTGCCCAGTGAAGACTATTAAAGACTCAGTGACCAATGTTTCTACTGGGGGCTAGTCATATAAGCACCCTCTGCTTAGCACGTAACAAAACTCCAGATACCCAGAGGGAAAGCAGGTGTTCAGCATAAACCACATTGTTTGCACAGTCTGAGCACAGTGGGCCACCCTTATCAGTGGGGAACAGTGGGAATACTCCCCAAATCCAGCCAAGGGCCACCTTTGCAAGCAGGCCCTTCTAAAGATAGTCACTTCAGGCTTGCTATATTAACTCTCTTCTGCACACTTACCAATGACCCCTCAGCTCTACTTCATTGCTCCCACCTCCTGATTAAAGATTGCTAAAATACTCAATTGCTAAGCACTAAAACTGATATGGTAATTGTCTATAATTATTGTTTCTAGGATTTAGTACCATTGTCAATCAAGGCCAATCATAGTATACTTTATGACTTAACAGGCCCTGGAAGCTTGTCAATGTCCTTACAGTCCATAACATGTTCTCTCCCAAAGTAACCATTGATTATATCCTTCTAAATTAATGATGTGTTATACTTCAAGAGAGGATCCCACCCTCTCTCATCCCAACAGTGGTAGTTAACATAGTAGGCAAGTTCTTCAGCCTTATTACCATAGCAAAGACAGCTTGGTGACCACCTTAATCCAACAGTGGAGGTGAAAACACTTCAAAGCATAGTCAAGGATGTTTCTAGTGCATATCCTAACCTGCCCGCAACAAAACCCTAGCAAAACTAAAGATAGAAAAGAGAATAGAACCAAAGCTTCCTTGAGCACCTCCAAATGCACTGTATAAAATTGCCCCAACAATGGGATATGAATGTGTTTTGGTAATTGTGTGTTTATTATCAGAATGAAGTTTTCTCTTTTTGGAGAGCCACAACTTTACCAGTAGCATAGCGTTTCCTACCTCAGAAATCTTAACTTTCCCTCTCTCTAGGGGCAGAAACATTCATTTCATTGGAATTTTTTTTTAAAGACTTTATTTATTTGACAGAGAGAGAGACAGTGAGAGAGGGAACACAAGCAGGGGGAACGGCAGGCAGAGGGAGAGGGAGAAGCAGGCTTCCTGCGGAGCAGGGAGCCCAATGTGGGGCTCCATCCCAGGACCCTGGGATCATGACCTGAGCCGAAGGCAGCCGCTTAACTGACTGAGCCACCCAGGTGCCCCTCATTGGAATTTTTATTAAGGAGCTTTGGAAAGCTCAATACTTTACTTCAGTACCCATATCATCCTCAATCCTCAGGTAATACAGAAAAGACACAATAGAATTTTCAATTCCAGTTAAATTTTTAGAAACTCTGGAACTTGGCCTAAACTGTTGCCTTTTGCCTTAATGACAATGAAACCAACTCCATAGCCAACCCACTGACTCTCAACCATTTAACTAATAGGCATCTTATCTGCCTGGGTATGTTGTCCCCACTTACAGACTTTGCTTTATTACAGGCTGATATAGCCAAGTAGTACAAATGAGTCACGGGAACACTCGGTTTTTAACTTTTTTAAAGTTATGGTAAATTATAATTAACACGAAATTTACCATCTTAACCATTTTTAAGTGTACAGTGGTATTAAGTACATTGACGTTGTATAAACCATCACCACCATGGTCATCTGGTGATGACCAGAACTTTTCTCATCTTGCAAAATTGAAACTCTGTGGTTCATTAAACACTAACTGCCCCTTTTCCTCTCCCCCTAAACCCTAGCCACCACCATTCTATTGTCTATAAATTTGACTATTCTAGATATCTCATATAAGTGGAATCAATGCACAATTTTATCAACAGATGTGAGTAGCTTTTCTAAAACATCCTATAAAATGACTCTATTCACTATTTAAAACCCAGAGGAGGAGAGCCTGGGTGGCTCAGTCGGTTGGGGATCACGACCCCGGGGTCCTGGGATTAAGCCCTGTGCATCGCATCAGCATCCCCGCTCAGCGGGGAGCCTGCTTCTCCCTCTCTCTCTGCCCTCCCCACCCCTGCTCGTGATTGCTCACTCTCTCGTGCTCTCTCTCAAATAAAATCTTTAAAAAAATAAAAATAAATGAAACTCAGAGGTGTCATCTTAAAGAGACATGAGAAAAAGACTGCCCTTGACCTCAGTGGAAATTGTGCCTTACAGGCACTCTATACAACTAACACAGCAGCTACACTCTAGGATATTGATCCTTGCTTCCCTGTTAATGAAGGAGAAAGAAGCCCTTCTTGAATCAGAAAGATTGTTCCTACTATAGACCTTAACCTGAGGAGTCTCCAGAAGCTGAAAACTGCAGGAAAACAGCTTCCACTCAAGGCTATCAGAATAAACTAATGACTGCATGAAGGCAACAGCCCAAGACCCACGGAACATGGGAAGTCAGAGGACTGGCGCTACACACCGTCACACTTCAATCTGTATGCATGTTTTCTTAATTTTCCTAGGTATTTTCCTTTACCTCTTTTGGTTTAAGGTTCTGGATTGTTGACAGCTTGTTACCTCTTAACTATGGTACCTATAAGCAATGGTTTGCTGGAGCCAGATAGAATCAGCTTAGGAGAATCAACTGTTGAATAGTCAGGAGTCTTGCTGGTTAAATTCTCGGTAGCTTGAAATTAGCCTGTGGAAACATTTACACGGTGGAAAACAGAAAACTACAAATTGGGGCCTCCACCATTCCCACTCTCCCAGAGAATCTGTTGTTAAACATTTACCAGCAGGGCGCCTGGGTGGCTCAGTCGTTAAGCGTCTGCCTTCGGCTCAGGTCATGATCCCAGGGTCCTGGGATCGAGTCCCGCATCGGGCTCCCTGCTCTGCGGAGAGCCTGCTTCTCCCTCTCCCACTCCCCCTGCTTGTGTTCCTGCTCTCGCTATGTCTCTCTCTGTCAAATAAATAAACAAAATCTTTAAAAAAAAAAAACATTTACCAGCACACCACTGCCTAGAAGGTCTCCATCCTCAATATTGCCCTTTGCATTCTTACTCCCAAGCATATGTCCAACTGACTATGGTGTGCTTATGATATGGCTAACACACCATTAAACTGTTAAATTTAATTCACTTTCCTTTGGGGACCACCCAGCTTCACTTGGTACCAGTTCCTAGGTATCAGGACTAGTTCCCTAGGTAACTGGACTCAACCACTAAGCAAGTTTTTAGATGGCGAACACCTCCGAGGCCAGACAACCAGAAATCTGAAACTCCTTATCACATTGTACTGAAAAGGGAGATTCCTATCTCCACTTGTAAATCTTCCATGAGTACTAGTCTTTGTAAGGAAATTTTCACAGTCACAGAGCTTTACAAAGTCAGAAACAGATGGTGTATACTCAGAGGTCATCTCGCCTTCGCACACCTTACAAGATGGCACACCACGAAGGCTCAACCTGGAGCTTTCTCGCTTTAGATCTAGCTCATGATTTCTCCACTTTAAATTCAGTCACTGGACTAATCTTGATGAGGGACACCATCACTCCAAGTGCCAGAGGACATCTTTTCCCACCAAAATTGTGGGCTGGGCTGAAAACTAGCTGCCAGTTCCTTCTGAACCTTGTGTGGCTCCTAAGCAAGATATTTCTTATCAGAGACGAGAAGACACAGAACATTTCTCAGCCTTGTCTGGGAAGGGTAGGTGCCTCTGCTTGTTAGTACATGCCTGGACACCTCAGCACAAGCCTGTGTGTTTCTTCCATCCCACTAGAAAACCGAAACTTCCCACACATGTGGGGTGATACAAACTGCTCCTTTTTGGCACAAGTTGTCCTCACTCTGAGCACTTACATTCTTTCTTTCTTTTCTTTTCTTTCTTTCTTCTTTCTTTCTTTCTCTGAGCACTTACATTCTTTCTTTTCTTTTTCTTTCTTTTTCTTTCTTTCTTTCTTTCTTCTTTCTTTCTTTCTTTCTTCTTTCTTTCTTTCTTTCTTTCTTTTCCTTTCTCTCTCTTTCTTTTTCTTCCTTTCTTTCTTTCCTTCCTGCCTGCTTTCTTTCTTTCTTTCAAGATTTTATTTATTTATTTGAGAGAGAGCACAAGCAGGGGGAGTTGCAGGCAGAGGGAGAGGGAGAAGCAGGCTCCCGCTGGGCAGAGAGCCCCATGTGGGACTCGGATCCCAGGACCCTGGGATCATGACCTAAGCCGAAGGCAGACACTTAACTGACTGAGCCACCCAGGCACCCCTGAGCACTTATATTCTTTCTCAAAGCAGACACTGAGTATTTTGTTTTAAAAAGAAGAGTTTATCTCAGGCTAGGCTGCTTTTCAGGGTGAGGAAATTCAAGTCTTGAACCATGATGATGTAAACTCTTGTGAAATGCTAGGCTTAATTCCACTAATTATTTGTGCAATTATTTAATTTTTTAAAATTTTTTAAAAGATTTTTTTTATTTATTTGACAGAGGGAAAGACAACAAGAGAGGGAACACAAGCAAGGGGAGTGCGAGAGAGAAAAGCAGGCTTCTCGCCAAACAGAGCCCAATGAGGGGCTCGATCACAGTTCCCTGGGATCATGACCTGAGCTGAAGGCAGACACTTAACGACTGAGCCATCTAGGCGCCCCTGTGCAATTATTTATTTAAGGTATTTGTCTCCTGCAAATTCTGTCATAGTAGAGTCTCTACCTTTATGATTCACTGTAGTATCTCCTATGCTTGGCTCATATAGTAGGCACTATATATAATGAGTTTATATTGATAATTCCAATTCAAAGTTAGCATTATAGTGTTTTTTCTTTTCTTTTCCAGATATTATTTTTAAATAATAATCTCCACACCCAACATGGGGCTTGAACTCACAATCCCAAGATCAAGAGTCACATGCTCTACCCACTGAGCTTTATCTTCTTCACTTGGAAATCTTGGTTCCTAATAACATTAATATTTCCTTATTTGTTTTATTTTATAATATACAAGAGCACAAGAACAACAATATTACTAACAATAAACTTACCGAATGCAGTTCAAAATATTTTTGTGCTTTTATTTGTCCTTAGACTTTATATGGGGAAAATGTTACAGGGTCCTATGTTCCAAAGTAACTTTAAGTAATTATTTTCTCAGGGTGCCTGTCTGGCTCAGTCAGTAGAGATGCAGCTCTTGATCTCGGGGTTGTAAGTTTGAGCCCCACAATGGGTGTAGAGATTACTTAAAAATAAAATTTAAAAAAAAAATTTTCTCAGTGTGATTGGGTTTTTTATTCAGTTCCATTCATTTGTTTCTGTTTGTGTTCAATTTTATGGTTTTTTTCTTATTTCACTTAATTTTATTTTCTGACTATTTAAATCATTTACATCATTCAAAAGTCAAAGCTACATAAAAAGGATACCCAGAGAATTAAATTCTTGCTCCCATCTTTATTCTTTATACCCATTCCACCCATCTTCATAAGGAATTATTTACATTTTCAAAAATATCTTGTTTATTCTTCCTTTTTTCATAAAATAAGTATATATACATATGTACAAGTATATACAAATATGTTTATGTGTGGATATGCCCTAGTATATTCAGGATACTTGGATACTTGGATTTGTTTTCAAGCTTTTTTTTTTTTTTTTAAGATTTTATTTATTTATTTGACAGAGAGAGACAGCAAGAGAGGGAACACAAGCAGGGGGAGTGGGAGAGGGAGAAGCAGGCTTCCCACCGAGCAGGGAGCCTGATGCGGGGCTCAATCCCAGGACCCTGGGATCATGACCTGAGCCAAAGGCAGATGCTTAACGACTGAGGCACCCAGGCGCCCCTCAAACTTTTCTTATTACAAGTAAGCTCACAATGCAGAGAATGTGCATATCATATTTTGCATTTGTGAAGGTATATCTTCAGCTAGGTTCCTAGAAAGATCACTGAATCAAAGGGTAAAGATAGGCTCATGACCTGCTCAGGGGGGAGCATGTTTCTCCCTCTCCCTTTCTGCTCCCCCCTGCTTGTGCTCTCTCTCTGTCAAATAAATAAAATAAAAATATTTAAATAAACAAACAAACAAATGGTATCACACAGTATGTGATCCTTTGTGACTGCCTTCTTTTGTTTGACATGTTTTTGAGGTTCATCCATGTTGTAGCATCTATCAATACTCTTCTTTATTCTTTGTTATGTATTGATAGAACTTAACTATCTTGTGCAATTTAAGCTGAAAATATTTTCTGTCAGTTTTTCATTTGTCTTTTGACTTTGCTTATGATGATTTTGCCTAGTAAAAGTTTATATTTGTCTGTATGTAGATATAGATACATTAGATATTAGATATATAGAGATGTACTTAAATGTACCACAGCTTCTGGAATTTGAATTATAGTAGAACGGCTTTCCTCATGTCCAGGTAATAAAGAAATGGACATGTTTTATTCTTGAATGTATCTTTTCTTTCTTTTTTTTTTTTTACATTGAAATGACTGATCTATTTGGAGTTTATTTTAATGTAAAGTAAGGGACATAAATCTAAATATATATATTTTTTCAAATGACTTTCCAGTTGTGCTGGTTCCATTTTTTAAAAGTTAATCTTGGGGCGCCTGGGTGGCTCAGTCGTTAAGCGTCTGCCCTCAGCTCAGGTCATAGTCCCAGGGTGCTGGAATCGAGCCCCACATCGGGCTCCCTGCTCCGCGGGAAGCCTGCTTCTCCCTCTCCCTCTGCCCCTGCTTGTGTTCCCTCTCTCGCTGTGTCTCTCTCTGTCAAATAAATAAATAAAATCTTAAAAAAAAAAAAGTTAATCTTTACCCTCAATGATTTAAAATGCTTCCTTTGTCATATACTAAATTTCCATATACACTTGAAATTGTTTCCATTGGTTTGTCTGTTAGCCAGGCATCAACACCACATTGTTTTAATTATAGGGTCTCTACAGTAATTTTTAATAATGTGGTAAGGCCAACCCCTCTAATTGCTCTTCCTTTTGAAGATATTCATGAGTATTCTTGCTTATTTATTTTTCTATATGACGTTTAGGATTCAGTCCCAGGAAAAAAATTTGCTGGCATCTTTTTGGGGAATTACCTTAAGTTAATATATTAACTTGGAGAAACTTGAAATATTTATGATGTTAATTGATCCTATCCAAGAACAAGGAATGTGTTTCTATTTTTGTTTAATCACACTATTGTGATTTTTCAGGACTGTTTCAAAATCTTCCTCATATAGGTTTGATCCATAATCTCTTAAAACAGTGTTTCCCCTCATCTATGTAACTAGGTCAATGGAGTATGGCCAATCATAGTAGCAGCTCTTCTCTTTGAGGAGAGATGAAGAAGTGGGCTGACAGAGAGGGAAACAAAAGAGCAAGTATCTTCTATGTTCTACTTTCCCTGGGGTTAGTTCTGTTAGCCCCTCTGAGGGTTTTACCTATGTGTATGTTGCTAGCTATGCTGCTATGGAGTACTCATTGAAACACTGTCTTTAGTAAGCTTTACTGGACAATACGGCTGAACATAATGTGGAATGGGAAACAGACCAGAGACTGAATATAGAAATCTAGTGTGTAATGGGGCTTTGGAGTTAAGTTATTCTATTTTTTACTCAAGTCAGAGACTTGTAATGGGACACCTCATCTGCCCAATGAGTTGATTCCAGAAGGAGTCAGAGGAGAAATAACAAGGATCAGGAAAGTGGTTTCACAAAGGTGAAAGCAGGACTTCCCTGGTACTCTGTTGGATGTCTCTGGTGTGCGAAGCAGCTGTACTCCAGGTTAACTCCAGGCTTGCTTTAAAACCTAATGGAGTTCCCTGATGCCGAGCGATGTTGAACACTTTTTCATGTGTCTGTTGGCCATTTGGATGTCTTCTTTGGAAAAATGTCTGTTCATGTCTTCTGCCCATTTCTTGATTGAATTATTTGTTCTTTGGGTGTTGAGTTTGATAAGTTCTTTATAGATTTTGGATACTAGCCCTTTATCTGATATGTCATTTGCAAATACCTTCTCCCATTCTGTCAGTTGTCTTTTGGATTTGTTGACTGTTTCCTTTGCTGTGCAAAAGCTTTTTATCTTGATGAAGTCCCAATAGTTCATTTTTGCCCTTGCTTCCCTTGCCTTTGGCGATGTTTCTAGGAAGAAGTTGCCACGGCTGAGGTCGAAGAGGTTGCTGCCTGTGTTCTCCTCTAGGATTTTGATGGACTCCTGTCTCACATTTAGGTCTTTCATCCATTTTGAGTCTATTTTTGTGTGTTGTGTAAGGAAATGGTCCAGTTTCATTCTTCTGCATGTGGCTGTCCAATTTTCCCAACATCATTTGTTGAAGAGACTGTCTTTTTTCCATTGGACATTCTTTCCTGCTTTGTCGAAGATTAGTTGACCATAGTGTTGAGGGTCCATTTCTGGGCTCTCTATTCTGTTCCATTGATCTATGTGTCTGTTTTTGTGCCAGTACCATACTGTCTTGATGATTACAGCTTCGTAATAGAGCTTGAAGTCCGGAATTGTAATGCCACCAGCTTTGCTTTTCTTTTTCAACATTCCTCTGGCTATTTGGGGTCTTTTCTGGTTCCATACAAATTTTAGGATTATTTGTTCCATTTCTTTGAAAAAAGTTGATGGTATTTTGATAGGAATTGCATTAAATGTGTAGATTGCTCTAGGTAGCATTGACATCGTCACAATATTTGTTCTTCCAATTCATGAGCATGGAACAAAGAACATTTCTTTGTGTCTTCCTCAATTTCTTCCCTGACTATTTTATAGTTTTCTGAGTACAGATTCTTCGCCTCTTTGGTTAGGTTTATTCCTAGGTATCTTACGGTTTTGGGTGCAATTGTAAATGGGATCGACTCCTTAATTTTTCTTTCTTCTGTCTTGTTGTTGGTATATATAAATGCAACTGATTCCAAATCAAAACCTCAATGAGATACCACCTCACACCAGTCAGAATGGCTAAAATTAACAAGTCAGGAAACGACAGATATTGGCGAGGATGTGGAGAAAGGGGAACCCTCCTACACTGTTGGTGGGAATGCAAGCTGGTGCAGCCACTCTGGAACACAATATAGAGGTTCCTCAAAAAGTTGAAAATAGAGCTACCCTACGACCCAGCAATTGCACTACTGAGTATTTACCCCAAAAATACAAATGTAGTGATCTGAAGGGATATGTGCACCCTAATGTTTAGAGCAGCAATGTCCACAATAGCCAAACTATGGAAAGAGCCAATATGTCCATCAACAGATGAACGGATAAAGAAGATGTGGTATACATATATATATACAATGGAATATTATGCAGCCATCCAAAAAAAAACCAAACAAACACAAAATCTTGCCATTTGCAACGATGTGGATGGAACTAGAGGGTATTATGCTGAGTGAAATAAGTCAATCAGAGAAAGACATGTGTCATATGGTCTCATTGATATGAGGAATTCTTAATCTCAGGAAACTGAGGGTTGCTGGAGTGGTGGGGGGTGGGAGGAATGGGGTGGCTGGGTGGTAGACATTGGGGAGGGTATGTGCTATGGTGAGCACTGTGAATTGTGTAAGACTGATGAATCACAGACCTGTACCTCTGAAACAAATAATACATTATATGTTAAAAAAAAAAAAAGAAGAAGAAGAAGAAGAAGACAGTAGGAAGGGAAAAATGAAGGGGGAGAAATCGGAGGGGGAGACGAACCATGAAAGACTATGGACTCTGAGAAACAAACTGAGGGTTCTAGAGGGGAGGGGGGGTAGGGGGATGGGTTAGCCTGGTGATGGGTATTAAAGAGGGCATGTATTGAATGGAGCACTGGGTGTTATATGCAAACAATGAATCATGGAACACTACATCAAATAAACAAACAAACAAATAAATAAAGAGGGGGAAAAAACAACCCCCCCCAAAAAAACCTAATGGAGTAACAGAGAGTATATAAACAAAGGAGGTATAGGTGGAGAGGGTAAAGCTTATTTCTTTTTTCAAACCCTTCCAGCTCCTCTTCAGCTCAGAGAACAAAGAGATTATGTCAGACCAGCAGCAATCTTGTGTTAATAATGCTCAGCCATCTCTCTGTTGATACTATCATCTAAGCTTCTTCTGGGACCCTTGAGTTACCAGATTAGCAAAATAAAAGGCCTCCTGTTCCCAAAGATTTCCCAGGCTTTGAATCTTTCCTAGTCCCCTTATTCTTAAAATGACCAGAACATCCAATATAATAGCATACTATGCACCTGTAATAAGGAATAAAGAAAATCTCTATATACAACAGTGGAGTGATTGCTAGGATATATTGTTGAGAGAAAGAAATCAAGACAGGGGTACCTGGCTGGCTCAGTTGGTAGAGCCTGCAACTCTTGATCCTGAGGTTGTGAGTTCAAGCCCCATATTAGGTGTGGAGCCTTCTGAAAGAAAGAAAGAAAGGAAGAAAGAAAGGTAGGTCAAGGTAGAGAAAAGTATGTAGAGCATGCTACCATTTATCTAAGAAAGGAGGATAACAGATATACATAGATAATGCTTATATTAAAGACAAAAACAGATAATCCATAGCCCTCGATTCCATTCCTGCTGCCCGTCCGACCTGCTCACACCCAGAAAGCTGGTAGCTCCATTGAGCCATGTGTGGCATTTGCGCCCTTTTTGGCAGTGACGACTGTCTCTCTGATCAGTGTCTGAGTGCTATGAAGATCACACACAGAGGTCCAGATTCATTTCATCTTCAGAATGTTAACAGATACATGAACTGCTGCTTTGGATTTCACTGGTTGGCAGTGGTTGACCAACTGTTTGGAACACAGCCAATTTGAGCAAAGAAACATCCTTACTTGTGGCTCTGTTACAATGGTGAAATCTACAACCACAAGGAGATGAAACACATCTCCTTTTGAATTTAATTATCCTTTAATTCTCCTTTTGAATTTTTTTTTTTTTAAGTTTTGTGGGGTTTTTTAAATGATTTTATTTATTTATTTATTTGGACAGAGAGAGAGCATGTGCTCACAAACAGGGGGAGCAGCAGAGAGAGAGGGAGAAGCAGGGTCCCCGCTGAGCAGGGAGCCCAACATGGGGCTCTATCCCAGGACCCTGGGATCATGACCTGAGCTGAAGGTAGACACCCAATGACTGAGCCACCCAGGCGTCCCTGAATTTATTTTGAATTTAATCACTAGACCAAAATTAATGGTGAGATCATCCTTCATTGTTATGACAAAGGAGGAACTGAGCAAATAATTTGTATGTTGCATGGGGAGCTTGCATTTATTTTATGGGATACCACCAATACGAAAGTGTTCCTGGGCACAGACACCTATGGAGTCAGACCTTTGTTTAAAGCCATGCTAGAAGATGGATTTGGGGCTGTGTGTTTAGAAGCTAAAGGTCTTGTTAACCTGAAGCACATCACAACTCCTTTATCAAAATGGAGCCTTTAAAAAAAAAAAAAAGTGGAGGCTTTTCTTCTGGGACACTATCAAATTTTGGATTTAAAGTCAAGTGACAAAGTTGCATCCGTGGAAATGGTTAAATATCATCACTGTAGAGACAAATGCCTGCATGCTGTCTCTAACAGTGTAGAGAAACTACTCCCAGGTATTGACGTGGAAACTGTGGAGAGAAGATGAGGAGAACTGGAGACAGCAAGTATAGACAACTCTTTCAAGGACTTTTGCTATAAAGGAGAGGGAGAGATGGAAGACGAGAGATGGTATAGTTTGTGTGGATGTGCAAATGCTATCAATGATCCAATAGAGAGGACAAACTGATAATGCAAGAGACAGTTCCCTTAAAACGGAAACTCGAGGCAAACCTGTTGTGATTCCATGGTGGTAAAGTAATGTTTGCTTGGGGAAGCAGATTTATTCATGTTCTTTTTTCCTCTTCATATACATGCCTACTTTTGGGTCCTTTTTTTTTTACAGATCCTTTTTGACAATGCTATTGAGAAACATTACATGACAGAAGGACTGGATGCCTTTTATCAGGGGGCTTGGATTCCAGCTTGGCTGCTTTCACCCTGTTGAAGCAGCTAAAAGAGGCTCTGGTACAGTATGCTCTCCAGACATTTGCAATTGGCATGGAAGACAGTCCCCATTTACTGGCTGCTGGCAAGGTAGCAAATGAACACCATGAAGTCCTTTTTGACTCTGAGGAAGGCATTCAGACACTGAATAAAGTCACATTTTCCTTGGAAGCTTAGGACCTTACAACAGTTACACTTCAGGAGATACGTATTTAATTTCCAAGTACATCTGGAAAAACACAGATAGCATGGTGATCTTCTCTGGACAAGGTTCAGATGTACTTCTACAGAGTTACTTATCTTTCCACGAAAACAACTTCTTCTAAAAAGGCCAATGAGAGTGAGAAACTTCTGAAGGAACTCTGTTTGATGTTGTTCTCCACACAGATCAAACTACTGCTATCCTTGGACTTGAACTGAGAGTCCCATTCCTGGATCTTTGATTTTCTTCCTATCACTTGTCTCTGCTACCAGCAATGAAAATTCCAAAGAATGGGATAGAAAAACATACCCCAGAGAGAATATTCAGACTCTAATCTGATCCTTACAGAGATTCTCTGGTGACCAACTTCTGTTGGTCCCTTCAGGGATGGGATAACCTGAGTTAATAATTGCTGGTTTAAGATTTTACAGGAAAAGGGACACCTGGCTGGCTCAGTTGGTAGAGCGTGTAACTTTTAATCTTGGGGTTGTGAGTGCGAGCCCCATGTTGGGTTTATTTTACTTAAAAATATTTTAAAAAAAGGATTTTATAGGAATATATGGACAGCAGGTTGATGATGCTCTTATGGTGACTGCAAGACAAAAATTTCCCTCAGTACTCCTCAGACTTACAAAGGCGATTACTACCATTAATCTTTGAATGCCACTACCCAGGCCAGACTGACCAGCTGACCAGTTACTGGATGCCCAAGCAGATCAATGCCACCAACCCTTCTGCCTGCACTCTGACCCGTTACAAGCTACCAAAGCTGAGACATTCCCTAAAGTATCGACGGAAAGTAGATGTTCTTCTTGTCAAGGCCAGTGGGACTAGAGGCAGGTGGGGCCATCCGCCCATGGGTACTTGAGTATGAAAAAAAAAGTTTCAAATCTAAAAACCAAAGGGAAAATAAATCATAAAATTAAAAAGAAATTGTTAGCAATGGGTTGGGAGGAGGGACAGGATAGAGGAGACAGAGATAAAAGCCAGACAGGTTTTGTATACTTGACTTTGAAACCACGTAAATATTTTACATAGATCTAAAACAAGATTAAGTGTTAGCAACCTCCAAGTATCTAAAGGAAAATGAAGCAAATGAAATCACTAAGAATCCTTAGTGACCTCCTAACTACTAAATCCGATGCCTTGCTTGAGGGTACATTCAACTTATCCTGTCTGTATAATTTTACATTGCTGATCATTGACTCATTATTAAAATTCTCTTCCTCCTTGGCTTTTCTGAGACCACTCTTTCCTGGTTTACCTTATAAATCTCTGATTTCACTTCTATCCTTCACTAGGCCCTCTTCTTCTACCTGTGCTTTCAATATAAATAGTTCCCATTCCTTTTTTTTTCTTTTTTAAGATTTTATTTTTAAGTAATCTCTATACCCAACATGGGGCTCAAACTCACAACCCTGAGATCAAGAGGTGCATACTCCATCAACTGAGCCAGCCCGGTGCCCGCCCCCCCCCTTTTAAGTAGGCTCCATGCCCAACGTGGGGCTTGAACTCACAATCCTGAGATCAAGAGGCACATGCTCTTGGGGCACCTGGGTGGCTCAGTCAGTTGGGCACCTGACTCTTGGTTTCAGCTGAGGTCATATTCTTGGGGTCGTGAGATCCAACCCCACGTCGAGCCCCCAGTCAGGCTCCGCACTGGTCCCTCTCCCTCTGCACCCCCCTCCCACTTGCACTCTCTCTCAAACAAATAAATGAAATCTTAAAAAAAAAAAAAAAAGCCACATGCTCTAGGTAGTTCTCATTTTCTTTTGTTTTATTTTTTTAAAGTAATCTCTACACCCAACATGGGGCTCACACTCACAACCCTAAGATCAAGAGTTGCACACCACCAACTGAGCCAGCCAGGCACCCCTAGGCAGTTCCATTCTTAATTTACTTTTTTTAATCTGATCACTCCCAGCAGTAAAACCATATACTCTCCTGACTTCCATTAGACATATTTACATAAATATATGATTATAAGAAAATTAAGATCAATACGAGTTGCTGTACTATAGGGAAATTATGCCATGGGAGAGGAAAAATGAACCAATTTCAAGGGAACTGCTCTAAAAGTTTTTTGAATAAGTTATTTTGCATATCTACTAAATTACTGTCTGTTGTTCAAAACCTACCTCAGCTGTTATCTATTCTATAAAACCTTATCAGATTTCTCTGGCCACAATTAAATATTACTTCCTCTTCACTCTGATAAGATCTCTCTTATGACATGTATTACCTAGTGACATATATTACCAAAATGCCAAAACAGAAATGGGTAGAAAAAAATAAAACATGAGACGCCACAAGATCTACATAATATCAGCATTTGTGAATGAGGAAGCAGATAGAAGCAAGATGAACGTGAGGAAATGAAAATGGCAAAAATCATTAATAGGACAGAATAAAGGCTCACACTGACATAAAAACATAGGGAATAGAAGCCGTTTGACCAGTACAGGGACATGGGGACAAAGGCAAAAGACCCAGACAAAAAGTGAAGCCAATCTTTCAGGGATCTGCACCTTCAGGGCTGCTTTCTCTCCCTCCCTGTTGGTGCTGGGACTGGGAGCTAGGCACCCATCAGAGACCCAGGCGGGGCTTGAGCACCTCCACAGGCCTCCTGCCTCAGGTCTTCCTCTGGGTTCTCATTCTCTCTCTCTTTTTAAAAAATATATTTTTATTTATTTATTTGAGAGAGAGCACAAGATCAGGGTGAGGAGCAGAGGGAGAAGCAGACTCCCCGCTGAGCAGGGAGCCTGGGACGCTGGGATCATGACCCGATGGGCTCTCACTCTCTCTCTTAATCTTGACCAAAGCTGCCTCTGCCATTAAGGGTTGTTCAGTGGTCCACTCTGGAATTGTAAACCCCCTCAACTATTTGGCTTCTCTGTGAGCCTGTACACCCAGCAATCACATTCCTCCTGTGGCCACATGTCTGGTGCCACCTTTCCTGTAGCTGCCTCCTGCCTTGCTTCCTTTTGAGGCTTAGAGCACACGCACTCCTTTTCCTTTTCGGACCCACCACCAACTTCCTGTTTTCTGCCCCAGACATATTTCCATCTCTCAGCTCTGCCTCAGAGTCCCTTAAACACAGACTCAGGTGTGTGCTTTTCTTTTCTTTTCTTTTCTTTTAGGATTTTATTTATTTATTTGACAGAGAGAGATACAGCAAGAGAGGGAACACAAGCAGAGGGAGTGGGAGAGGGAGAAGCAGGCTTCCCGCTGAGCAGGCAGAAGGCAGACACTTAACCTACTGAGCCACCCAGGCACCCTGGGCATGTGATTTTCAAAATGCCTTTTTTTTTTTTTAAGATTTTTTATTTATTTATCTGAGAGAGAGAATGAGAGACAGAGAGCATGAGAGGGAGGAGGGTCAGAGGGAGAAGCAGACTCCCCGCCGAGCAGGGAGCCCAATGCGGGACTCGATCCCGGAACTCCAGGATCATAACCTGAGCTGAAGGCAGTCGCTTAACCAACTGAGCCACCCAGGCGCCCCTCAAAATGCTTTTAAAAAGCCATTATTTTAGGGGCGCCTGGGTGGCTCAGTCATTAAGCATCTGCCTTCAGCTCAGGTCATAATCCCAGAGTTCTGGGATCGAGTCTCACATCAGGATCCCTGCTCGGCGGGAAGCCTGCTTCTCCCTCTCCCTCTCCCCCAGCTTGTGTTCCCTCTCTCGCTGTGTCTCTCTCTGTCAAATAAATAAATAAAATCTTTAAAAAAAAAAAGCCATTATTTTATCAGAGGGGAGGGGGTGGGGGGACGGGTAAAACAGGTGATGGGAATTAAGGCATGCACTTATCAAGATGAGCACAGGATGATGTATGGAAGTGTTGAATCACTATATTGTACACCTGAAATATAACACTGTATGTTAATTAACTGGAATTTAATTAAAAACTAAAACAAACCAAAAAAAGCCGTACTTAGGTGGAAGTCACACCCTCCATCTGCCCTCTTGTTTTCTCCATCCCTTCCCCATCCCTCTCTCTGTTCTTCCCTCCTACCTCCTACCCAGGGTAGGGCTTAAAGAGGCCACAGTGTGGCCTGGAAACAGCACCCCCTTTCCCCCCCACTCCCCCATCTTGCACCACACACTGGTTGGGGGAGGGGCTGAGCAAGGGGCTACAGTGCTGCTCTGGAAGACCTTGAGGACCCCATTCCCAAGGCTCTGCCCCTAAAGGGGATCCCCTCAGGCCTGTGGGCTCCATGTGTGCTGGTGGGAGACTGGTTCCTGCCCACTGGCGCTAGTCTGAGGCAGAGCTGCTCACCCCCTGGCCAGCCCTTGCCTGCTCCTTTCAAGCTCCCTTTGCCTTCTGCCTTAGGCCCTCCTCCCTCTTCCGGCTTTGGGGGAAGTTTGTGGGGTGCCACCCCCTGGCTCTTCTTTCTTGCTCCCCCAAAGACCAGCCTAGTGGGCCCTTCCCTGTTAACCTTAGAACGCAGAGTTCACAAAGCAATAAGGAATTCAGGTCTTATTCACAGGGTCTTGTCTGATTTACCTTCTTCCATTAAGGATTCAAAAGATAAGCAGGGGCTTGGGAAGGTCATGGTGCCTCTCCTAAGCAGTCCAGGAGCACTGCCAGCTCCTGTTACCCCAGGGGGCTTGCTTGGGGGCCCTCTCCCCTTTTTGCCTTCCAACTTCCAGCTGAATGTGAAAGCCCTCTTTCTGACAGGGCAGTGTTGAAAGTGCCTTTAGAGTGAGCATTACAGGGTGCCTGGGTGGCTCAGTTGGTTAAGTGTCTGCCCTCTGCTCGGATTATGACATGATCCCAGGGTCCTGGGATCGGGCTGCATCAGGCTCCCTGCCTGGTGGGGAGTCTGCTTCTCCCTCTGCTCCTTCCCCCTGCTTGTACTCTCTCTCTCTCAAATAAGTAAATAGATCTTAAGGGGGAAAAAAAAAAGAGTGGGCATCACAGGTATGGCCAGGGACATCCAGCTGGGATAAGCAGCCTAGGTCCTAGGCCTCCGCAGCACCCAGCCCCTGAGGGCAGAGGCTCCCTGACCCAGACTGGATCAGCCCCATCTTCATCTCTGCTTCTCCTCCCTTGCCAGCCCCCCCACCTTCCTCTGTGCCCCTTGGTCCCAATGCACATTAAAGCCACTTAAAGCAGGCAGCACAGTGCCTGGTATAGTGCAAGTCCTCAATAAACATTTGCTGGGGGCGGCTGGGTGGCTCAGTCGTTAAGCATCTGCCTTCGGCTCGGGTCGTGATCCCAGGGTCCTGGGATTGAGCCCCACATCGGGCTCCCTGCTCCCCGGGAAGCCTGCTTCTCCCACTCCCCCTGCTTGTGTTCCCTCTCTCACTGCGTCTCTGTCAAATAAATAAATAAATCTTTAAAAAAAAACGAAGAACAAAAAAACATTTGCTGAACAAATGAAAGGATGAAAAAAAAAAGTGGAGCCAAGATCTCAGAAAGTTCAAGGCAATATTTCTGAACACTTCATAAAACAATAGAAAAGAGAGCTTTGACTAAGCAGCTAGAAAAATTATCCTTATTTTTCTCATCTAAAAGTTCAGGCAAATTGGGGCAACCTGGCTGGCTCAGTCAGTAGAGCATACAACTCTTGATCTCAGGGTTGTGAGTTTAAGACCTACCTTGGGTGAAGAGCTTACATTTAAAAACAAAAAAGGTAAAATAAAGTTCAAGCAAACTAATTTCCCATAAATATGAGCAACAAAAAGGAAGGCAGTCAAATCTCAAAGTTATTATGAGGAAAAAGATCTTAGGATAACATCAATAACATCACTAAATCACACAATGAAAGCAAAGTTTTTTTTGTTTGTTTTAAGATTATTTATTTATTTATTTGACAGAGAGAGACACAGTGAGAGAGGGAACACAAGCAGGGGGAGTGGGAGAGGGAGAAGCAGGCTTCCCGCTGAGCAGGGAGCCCAATGCGGGGCTTGATCCCAGGACCCTGGGACCATGACCTGAGCCAAAGGCAGAGGCTTAACCACTGAGCCATCCAGGCACCCCGAAAACAAAGTTTAAAACATGCCCACAAAACAGCTGAAAATCACAGCTTAATAATTCAAAATGAGCTAAAGCAAATCAATGAAATGATAGAAGTTTTGAGAAAACATAACTAAAAACTATAAAAGTGAAAAATGAGATGATAGAATTTAGACTTAACCAACTGAGCCACCCAGGTGCCCCTGAAGATGTTATTTGAAGTAGCACAAAAGCAAATACCCCCAAAAAAAGCCTTAGAAGAAAAAAGGATTCTCTCCCTCTGCCCCTCCCCCACTCACAATCTCTGGCGCTGTCTCTCTGAAAAAGATGAATACATCCTAAAAAAAAAGAAAAGAAATAAAATCTATTAACATGACCTTCCTTCACTCATTAACTCATATCCATTATCTTGCCCAAGTCACACAACCAATGATGGGTAAAATTAGAACTCGTAACCATTAAAATTGTAGGTCTCAGTGATAAAGCTCAGTGATGCTGAGACACTTCCCTCCCATACGTCAGGCCCACCCCTCTACCACAAACATTAGTCCGCTAGCATTTCAGCTAGTGCTCCCCTTTGAATAAGCAAAGTGTGGATATTGTCCTTTATAACTCAGGCTCCCTTAAGAGATTAAAAGAAGTTCCCTATCCACAATAAGTTTTGACACTATGAGAATGCAGAATCAAAGATTGTACCTCCCTTATCTACTTGCTGATGCCTGTGAAATACTTTTCATTCTATTGTTAGAAATAAAGAGAAATGGGGGCCTTCTGGCTCTGGCCATGATCAGAGAGCTTGTATTGGACTAACCCTCCCACAAAATAATAATAAATTACACAAAATATTTAGAACAACTAGGTGGCAAAACTGTTGGTGACCCATCCAGATTCCCTTGGATCCCATTCCCAGTCCTGTATACCCAAATGTCAGCAACTAAACACTTTGTTGTTAACAATTCATACCTTCAATCCTTAGAGTGTGCATTCTCAGTGGGGGCCATAATTGGTTCTTGGGGAGAAAAAAAATCGTACTCTTTTTATATATAAAGTACAGGTAAAAATATCGTACATAAACAGATATACAGTATAGTTATACTAATAAAATTCATAGAAAGTGATTAGGGAAAAAATGCCTAAGAAGTCTAACTAAGGGTGTGATAATGAGCAAAAAGTTGAGAAACTGTGTTTTGGGGGATTGTACATGGGCACTGGAGTTGCTTTGCCATAAGGAGAGCCAAAAATGCTTGGAAGTGTGACATTCCCTAGGACAGACCATAGCCAATGACAGACTACTGTGGGGATACAAAAGCTCAATTCCTTTGCCTTTGGGTGAGACAAGCTCTAAGGTGCTAATTGATGTTCCAGAGTGTTCTGGAGATGAGCCTGATCCTGGATCTTCACCTAAATGGTACCCTCCCTTGGCTTCTTCCATATCTTGCTTCTTCCATTCCCTTAATGGTTTACCTAGGAAGCACTTTCTTAATCATTTTATCAAAATCCTTGGTTCAGGGTCTACCTCTGGAAGAATCCAACCTAAGACAAACTGTACGAAGCCACTGCAAAGCAATAAACACAAGCAGAACTTCAAGTTTATGAACATTAGAGAAGAGAAGCACATTAGGATCAAGCTGGTACACTGCTGCTCTGTCAGATAGAACGAGTACAACTCATCATCCGTGTCCCAATCCAATCAAAGCATAGTAAAATAAAAGGATAAAATTATCAAAAAACAAGAAAAGAAACCCAGACAATAGGTGAATTTGATTTTGGAATGTAATCAAACAAGGACTAAAACATCTATGATTTATATCCAAGAGAAGAAGGGATAAAGAATTTCGCCAAAGAGCAAGAATCTATATATTTTTATTAAGTTTTTAATTTTAATTCCAATATAGTTAACATAGTGTTATATTAGTTTGAGGTGTATAATATAGTGATTGAACAATTCCATGCATTACTCAGTGCTCATCATGATAAGTGTACTCTTGATTTGTTAAAAAAAAAAGTCTGTTTTTTGGTTTGTCTCTTTTTTTCCCCTTATTCGCCTGTTTTGTTTCTTAAATTCCACGTATGAAATCATATGCTAGTTGTCTTTCTCTGACTAACTTATTTTGCTTAGCATTATACTCTCTAGCTTCATCTGTGTTGTTGCAAATGGCAAGATTTCATTCTTTGTTATGGCTGAATAATATTGCACTGTGTATGTGTGTATGTATATATATATACACATATACCACATCTTCTTTGTCCATCTGTCAGTGGACACTTGGGCTGCTTCCATAATTTGGCTATTGTACATAATGCTGCAATAAACATAGGGGTGCATATATCCATTTGAATTCGTTTCCTTGTATTCTTTGGGTAAATATCCAGGAGTGAGATTACTGGATCAAAGGGTAATTTTATTTTTAATTTTTTGAGGAAACTCCATTCTGTTTTCCATAGTGGCTGCACCAGTTTGCATTCCCAACAGTACACAAAAGTTCCTTTTTCTCCACATCCTCTCCAACACCTGTTGTTTAAAAATCTATACATTATGGGACACCTGGGTGGCTCAGTTGTTAAGCGTCTGCCTTCAGCTCAGGTCATGATCTCAGGTTCCTGGATCGAGCCCCGCATCAGGCTCCCTGCTCAGCAGGAAGCCTGCTTCTCCCTCTCCCACTCCCCCTGCTTGTGTTCCTTCTCTTGTTGTGTCTCTCTCTGTCAAATAAATAAATAAAATCTTTAAAATAAATAAATAAATAAATAAATAAAAATAAGAATCTATATATTTTTTAAAAGTCAACTAGAAATTCTATAACAGAAAGTGATTATACCTGAATTTAAAAATCCAACTGATGATGGGATGCCTTGAGTGGCTCAGTCAGTTAAGCATCTGCCTTCAGCTCAGGTCATGATCCCAGGGTTCTGGGATTGAGTTCCGCATCAGGCTCCTTGCCCAGTGGGGAGCCTGCTTCTCCCTCTGCCTGCCACTCCCCCTGCTTGTGCTCTCTCTCTCTCTGACAAACAAATAAAATCTGAAAAAAAAATCCAATTGATGGGTTTGATATCAAATCAATACAACAGAACAGATAATTAGTAAACTGGAGAACAGGTCAATGTATTAAATTGAAGCACAGAGAGTAAACAAGACAGAAAACAGAAAAAAGAGCATAAGAGACTTACAGAACATGATAGAAAGGTCTAACATCCATGTAATTGGAGTTGAACAAGCAGAGGAGAGAAAGAATGAAAAGAAGCAATATGTGAAGAAATAGTAGACAAAAATTTCCCCAAATTGATGTAAGTTATTAAAACACACATTCAATATGCTCTACAAGTCTCAAATGAGATACAGAGAAAACTACATCTAGGCATATGATAGTCAAACTGAAGAAAAACAAATATAAAAGGGAAAACCTTGGGGCACCTGGGTAGCTCAGTCCATTAAGTTCCAACTCTTGGTTTCAGCTTGGGTTGTGATCTCAGGGTTGTGGGACTGAGCCCCACCTTGGGCTCCACGCTCTGTGTAGAGTTGGCTTGAGATTCTCTCTCTCCCCCATTATCCCTCCCCTCTCACTCTCTCTCTCTTAAATAAATACATAAATAATATCATTTTTTAAAAAGGGGAAAATCTTAAAAGCAGAAAGATTAAAAAGGGAGGGCACCAATAAGTTTGAAAGTTAACTTTTCAAAAGAAATTATGGAAGTCAGAAGACAATGAAATAACATTTTTATTTATTTTTATTTATTTTTTAAAGATTTTATTTATTTATTCAACAGATAGCACAAGTAGGCAGAATGGCAGGCAGAGGGAGAGGGAGAAGCAGGCTCTCCGCTGAGCAGGGAGCCAGATGTGGGGCTTGAACCCAGGACCCCAGGATCATGACCTGAGCTGAAGGCAGCCGCTTAACCAGCTGAGCCACCCAGGTGCCCCTGCTTCTCCCTCTCCCTCTGCTCTTCTCCCCCCACCCCCAGCTCATGCTCACACTCTCTCTCTCAAGTAGATAAATAAAATCTTAAAAAAAAGAAAAAAAGAAAGAACTATTCAAAACTATTCTTTGCCCATTTTTTATTGGGTTATTTGTTGTTATTGTTGAGTTGTAGGAATTCTTTATATATTCTGGATATTAACCCCTTATCAATATATAATTGGCAAATATTTTCTCCCATATTAGACCATAGGCTGCCTTTTCACTCTATTGATTGTGTCATTTCACATACAGAAATTTTTAGGTTTGACTTAGTCCCATTTGTCTAGTTTTGATTTTGCTGTTGTGTCCTTTGTGTCATATCTAAGAAATCATTGCCAAATCCAGTGTTATGAATCATTTCCATATTTTTTTCTTAGGAGCTTTATGTTTTGGATTTGGATTTGGAGCCACCCAGGCACCCCAGCATAGTTCTTTCTTATACTTCTCCCATCCAAGTACTAATCAGGCCCGACCCTGCTTAGCTTCCGAGATCAGACAAGATAGGGCACGTTCAAGATGGTATGGCCATAGACCTTTCTAATACTTCTTTCTAATAGTTTGTCTTCTCCAAAGATAATATACAAATAGCCAACAAGTATATGAAAAAGTATTCATATCACTAATCATTAGAGAAATGCAACTAAAACCAATGAGACAATCTCACAGCTATTAGGATGGTTATTAATAAAATACAAAACAAGACAGAAAATAAGTATTGTCAGGTATGACAAGAAATTGGAACCCTTGTACACTGTTGGTAGGAATGTAAAATGGTACAGTCATTATGGCAAGCAGTATGACATTTCCTCGAAAAATTAAAAATAGAATCACCATATGACCCAGCATTCCTACTTCTTGATATATACCCAAAAGAACTGAAAGCAAAATCTCAAAGAGATATTTGTACACACATGTTCATAGCAGCATTTTTCACAACAGCTAATGGGTAGAAACTACCCAAATGTCCATAAATGGATGAATGTATAAACAAAATTGGTAAATACACACAGACTATTATTCAGTCTTAAAATGGAAATCCTGTCCCAAGCTACAACATGGGGATATTATGCTAAATTAAATAAGCCAATCACAAAAAGGACAAATACTGTATGAAGGATGTGGATAAAGGGAAATGGGGAGTTGTTGTTTAATGGGTACAGAGTTTCAGTTCTGGAGATCTATTACATAGCAATGTGAATATACGTAACACTACTGAACTGTATACTTGAACATGGTAGAGCTGGTAAAAAAATTTTTTAAAGATTTTATTTATTTATTTGACTGAGAGAGACACAGCGAGAGAGGGAACACAAGCAGGGGGAGCGGGAGAGGGAGAAGCAGGCTTCCCGCTGAGCAGGGAGCCAGATATGGGGCTCGATCCCAGGACCCTGGGATCATGACCTGAGCCAAAGGCAGACGCTCAATGACTGAGCCACCCAGGCGCCCCTAGAGTTGGTAAATTTCATGTTGCGTGTTCTTTATCACAATGTAAAAAAAATTTTTTTTTAATTTTATTTGTTTATTCGAGAGAGAGGGCACACACAACACAAGCAGGGGATAAGCAGAGGGGAGAGGGAGAAGCAGGTGCCCCACTGAGCAGGGAGCCCAATGTGGGGCTCAATCCCAGGACCCTGAGATCATGACTTGAGCCAAAGGCAAACACTTAACCAACTGAGCCACGCAGGTGTCCCTTAAAAACATTTTTTTTAGTTAATTTATTTGAGAGAGAGAGAGAGAGAGGGAGCACACAAGTGGAAGGGGCAGAGGGACAAAGAAGAGAATCTCAAGCAGACTCCATGCTGAGTGCAGAGACTGACTTGGGGCTTGATCTCACAACCCTTAGATCACCACCTGAGCCAAAACCAAGAGTCCAATGCTCAACCAAATGAACCACCCAGGTGCCCTATAGATTTGATTTTTAAGAAATACTAAAGAGAGTTCTTCAGGCTGATCTCAGATGAAAGAACAGAACTGCTAAAAGATAAAGAGGTAAAATATATTGCTAAATTTAAATATGTTAAGGTTCGTGATATAAGTAAGTATAAATAGGGTGCTTGGGTGGCTCAGTCGGTTAAGTGTCTGCTTTCAGCTCAGGTCATGGTCCCAGGGTCCTGGGATCGAGCCCCACATCAGGCTCCCTGTTCAGCAGGGAGTCTGCTTCTCCCTCTGCCCCTCCCCCTGCTCATGCACTTGCTCTCTCTCTCTCAAATAAATAAAATCTTTAAAAAAAAATAAGTAAGTATAAATAAATGTTGATTGCTTAAAACAACAATAAGATCTTGTGGAACTTAAAACACATGAAGAAGTAAAATAAATGACAATAGTACAAAAAGTAGGAAGAGGTAAGCTGGTGAAGCCACTCTGGAAAACAGTCTGGAGTTTCCTCAAAAAGTTGAAAATAGAGCTACCCTACGACCCAGCAATTGCACTACTGGGTATTTAGCCCAAAGATACAAATGTAGGGATCTGAAGGGGTACGTGCACCCTGATGTTTATAGCAGCAATGTCCACAATAGCCAAACTGTGGAAAGAGCCAAGATGTCCATCGACAGATGAATGAATAAAGAAGATGTGGTATATATATACAATGGAATATTATGCAGCCATCAAAAGGAATGAAATCTTGCCATTTGCAATGACGTGGATGGAACTGGAGGGTGTTATGCTGAGCGAAATAAGTCAATCAGAGAAAGACATGTATCATATGACCTCACTGATATGAGGAATTCTTTTTTTTTTTTTAAAGATTTTATTTATTTATTTGACAGAGAGAGACACAGCGAGAGAGGGAACACAAGCAGGGGGAGTGGGAGAGGGAGAAGCAGGCCTCCCGCTGAGGAGGGAGCCCAATGCGGGGCTCGATCCCAGGACCCTGGGATCATGACCTGAGCCGAAGGCAGATGACTTAACGACTGAGCCACCTAGATGCCCCGATATGAGGAATTCTTAATCTCAGGAAACAAACTGAGGGTTGCTGGACTGGTGGGGGGTGGGAGGGATGGGGTGGCTGGGTGATAGACATTGGGGAGGGTATGTGCTATCGTGAGTGCTGTGAATTGTGGAAGACTGTTGAATCACAGATCTGTACCTCTGAAACAAATAATACATTATATGTTAAAAAAAAAAAAAAAAGGAAAAAGATAGCAGGAGGGGAAGAATGAAGGGGGGGAATTGGAGGGGGAGAAGAACCATGAGAGACGATGGATTCTGAAAAACAAACTGAGGGTTCTAGAGGGGAGGGGGGTGGGAGGATGGGTTAGCCTGGTGATGGGTATTGAGGAGGGCACGTTCTGCATGGAGCACTGGGTGTTATAAGCAAACAATGAATCATGCAACACTACATCAAAAACTAATGATGTAATGTATGGTGATTAACATAACATAATAATAAAAAAATAAGATTCTTATATTCTTCAAAGTACTAACTTAAGTAGACTTATAAATATATATACAATATAATATATATTGTGGGGCGCCTGGGTGGCTCAGTCATTAAGCATCTGTCTTCAGCTCCGGTCATGATCCCAGGGTCCTGGGATCGAGCCCCACATCCAGCTCCCTGCTCAGTGGGAAGCCTGCTTCTCCTTCTCCCACTTCCCCTGCTTGTGTTCCTGCTCTCACTATCTCTCTCTCTGTCAAATAAATAAATAAAATCTTTAATATATATATATATATATATATAATATATATTGTAATTTCTAGAGGGACCACTAAAAGAATAACAAAAAGTTATAAATGAAAAGAGAATAGAAGAGAAAAACAGATGAATACAAATATTTCATTTATATAAAGGAAGCCAAGAAAGCAGGAATAAAGGGACAAAAAAAACAGAGAAAACCAATAGAAAACCAAAAGCAAGACAACAGACTTAAACCCAATTATAACAATAACTATGTTAAATATAAAAGACCAATTTAAAGACAGATTTCAGATTGGATAAAAATACACCATATACAATGTACAAGCTGCCAAATTTAAATATAAGAACAAAGAGGGGAGCCTGCGTGGCTCAGTTGGTTAAGCGTCTGACTCTTGATTTCAGCTCAGGTTATGATCTCAGAATTGTGAGTTCAAGCCCCATGTTGAGCTCAGTGCAGAGTCTGCTTGAGATTCTCTCTCTCCTTCTCCCTCTAACCCTCCCCCTGCTCCAGTGCTTTCTCTCTCTCCCTCAAATAAATAAATAAATAAAATCTTAAAAAAATAAAAAGAACATAGAAAGTTTGACAGAAAAAGCATGAAAAACAATAAGCGTGCAAACACCAGCTAAAATAAAGCTGGTATAGTCATATTAATATCTGATAAGTAGATTTTTTTTTTTAAAGATTTTATTTTTTATTATTTATTTGACAGAGACACAGCGAGAGAGGGAACACAAGCAGGGGGAGTGGGAGAGGGAGAAGCAGGCTCCCCGCCGAGCAGGGAGCCCAATGCGGGACTCGATCCCAGGACCCTGGGATCATGACCTGAGCTGAAGGCAGTCGCTCAACCAACTGAGCCACCCAGGCGCCCAGTAGATTTTTTTTTAAATCATAAAAGTGACTTTATTTAACTGATCTCAAATCAAATAGAAGTATATAAAAGGGGCACCTGGTTCAGTTGGTGGAGCATGCAACTCTTGATCTCAGGGTTGTGGTTTCAAGCCCCACACTGGGTATAGTGATTATTTAAAAAATGAAGTCTTAAAAATAAATATATAAAAGACATAGGTTAAAAATCAGAGTTATAGGGACACCTGGGTGGCTCAGTTGGTTAAGTGTCTGCCTTTGGCTCAGGTCATAGTCCCAGGGTCATGGGATCAAGTCCCACATTGGGTTCCTTGCTCAGCAGGGAGCCTGCTTCTCCCTCTGCCTGCCACTCCCCCTGCTTGTGCTCTCTCTCTCTGACAAAAAATTAATTAATTAATTAATTAACAAATAACCAAACATAAAAATAAAAATTAGAGTTATAAAATAGTCAGTGAAAGGTTTCTAATAAGTTAAGCCACTCTCAAAAAATAAAAAACGTTAAGCCAATCTCTCTTTGAGGATCTGTAAACAAATATAATTGAATATACTTAACTAAGATGTTATATTGGGCAACATAAAATAAACATTATCTATAGAACTAGATATGCCCTGTTTTCTTCACTCTTACAACCTATCTTTCTATAATCACAAAATTGATTTCTGATCATGTTATGGATCAGTCAGATGAGGAAAAAAGTATATATTTTTTCCTCTTTTTTATTTTGAGACATAACAAGTAAACTTTAAGCCAAAAAGTATTAATGTAGATAAAGAATAATGCTAGTGATGATAAAAGTGTCAATATGAATAAATATATAACAAACCTGGGGCACCTGGGTGGCTTAGTCGGTTAAGCATCAGCTTTTGGCTCAGGTCATGATCCTAGAGTCCTGGGATTGAGCCCAGGTTGGGCTCCCTGCACAGCAGGGAGTCTGTTTCTCCCTTTTCCTCTGTGTCCCCCTCCACCCCTGCTTGTGCTCTCTCTCTCACTCACTCTCTCTCTCTCAAATAAATAAATACAATCTTAAAAAAAAAAAAAACAGCTTTAATGGGGCACCTGAGTGACTCAGTCAGTTGGGCGTACGATTCTTGATTTCAGTTCAGGTCTTGATCTCAGGGTGTGATGTTGCCAGGATCTTCTACTCTGGTGGCAGAGAATGTTCCTACTTAAAAAAACCAGCTTTATTGAATTTTAATTCACACAGCATTCAATTTACCTATAAAAGTGCACAATTTAGGGGCACCTGGGTGGCTCAGTTGGTTAAGTGTCTGCCTTTGGCTCAGGTCACAATTCCAGGGTCCTGGGATCAAGTCCTGCATCAGGCTCCCTGCTCAGTGGGAGTCTGCTTCTTCTCTCTTCAAATAAGTAAATAAAATCTTAAAAAATAAAATAAAATAAAAGTGTACAATTTAATGTTTCTTAGTATATTCACAGACTTGTGCAATCACTACCACAATTTTAGAACATTTTCATCAGCTCCCCAAAACCCTGCACCCATTAGCAGTCACATTTCCCCCACCCAATCCCTAGTCCTAGGCAACCCCTAATCTATATTCTGTGTATAGACTTGCTTCTTATAGACATCTCATGTAAACGGAATCACAATATGTGGTGCTTTGCAATCTGGCTAACTTTCATCCAATTGCAGCATAAGGCTCAAAGTCCAAGATTTTGAGATCTGTATTAGAACCAGGGGCAGCTCCTTTGGTGTGGCTGCTCTCATGACTAAAATCATCTGCCTCACACATAACCAACATGCAATGATGAGATGGGGGAAGGATAACCACAATAAAGAATACCATCATAAAAGGCAAGAATGGGAGACATGTGACAGTTACTTGTTCACAGAAACTTTGGAATTCTGCTAGGCAAATGTTGCCAGGATCTTCTACTCTGGTGGCAGAGAATGTTCCTTGAATAGGACCTGGTTTCTGTCTTTGGAAGTGGACCCTCGTCCATTGCTCTCTATCGCCTATGCAAGCTCAGATCCTGGTCTGATCCCCCCACCATGGAAACAGCTGTAGGTATGTGTCCCCTATGCTTCTTCTCCATCCCCCTTTGACCTCCCATCTTTTCAGTGCCCCCATCCACATCTAAGATCCCTTTTTTTTTTAAGATTTTATTTATTTATTTGACAGAGAGAGAGAGAGAGAGCACAAGTAGGCAGAGCGGCAGAGGGAGAGGGAGAAGCAGGCTTCCCGCTGAGCAGAGAGCCCGATGTGGGGCTCGATCCCAGGACCCTGGGATCATGACCTGAGCCAAAGGCAGACACCTAACCGACAGAGCCACCCAGGTGCCCCCCGCCCCCCATCTAAGATTCTTACTAAGCAAGCTCTCTTGGAATAGTCACCAAAAATGTATGCAAACTAACTTACTATCCTTTACAATTGTTATTCTTTAAAATAGGGTACACACACACACACACATACATTCAAAATAGCTGAAAATATGATAATAACTACAATCTAGACTATACGGTAAGCCATTCAACTCAAAAGCCTTAGAACACCCAAGTAAGAGGCTAGTTGAAGAGTCCTGAATATCCTGTGTAGTTGGAGCCCAATTAAAACCTATTGTAATTTATTTCCTAGAATAATCACAAGGGCCTTCCTTCAAAGCCACTAAAAGAAAAGGATGGGGGAGGGGCGCCTGGGTGGCTCAGTTGGTTAAGCGACTGCCTTCAGCTCAGGTCATGATCCCAGGGTCCTGGGTTCAAGCCCCACATGGGGCTCCCTGCTCTGCGGGGAGCCTGCTTGTCCCTCTCCCACTCCCCCTGCTTGTGTTCCCTCTCTCGCTGTGTCTCTCTCTGTCAAATAAATAAATAAAATCTTTAAAAAAAAAAAAAAAAGGATGGGGGAATTGAGAAACACCATTCAATTCAAGACCTGCAGCACCCTCGCATACATTCGACAATATTCATTCTGTTAAAAAAAAAAGTTCCTCCTACTCCACTTCTTCAATTGACTCTCCTTTCTCATCTTCTGCTTTGTCTCTACTATGAAGCAGTAACAAATTTAAGCTCCCAGTGATAGCTTCCTCCATGAAAACTATAACCACTACATTTGAACAAGAAAGATTCAAGGGATTCAATTAGAAAGTAATTTTAGGGGCGCCAGGGTGGCTCAGATGGTTAAGCATCTGTCTTCGGCTCAGGTCATGATCCCAGGGTCATGCGATCAAGCCCCACATCCGGCTCCTGGCTCAGCAGGGAGCCTGCTTCTGCCTCTCCCCCTGCTCATGCTCCCTCCCGTTAACTCTCTCTGTGTATCAAATGAATAAATAAAATCTTTAAAAAAAAAGAAAAGAAAGTAATTTTATTTATGTTCATTGTGTTCTCTTAAATCTTTTTCTAGAAATGACCCTTAAATGTAGGAAAAGATACATACTCTCACTTATAATAAGAAAGATGCAAATTAAAATTACATTGAAGGGCGCCTGGGTGGCTCAGTCATTAAGCGTCTGCCTCCGGCTCAGGTCATGATCCCAGGGTCCTGGGTTCAAGCCCCACATGGGGCTCCCTGCTCAGCGGGAAGCCTGCTTCTCCCTCTCCCACTCCCCCTGCTTGTATTCCCTCTCTCGCTGTGTCTCTCTGAAATAAATAGATAAAATCTTAAAAAAAAAAAATTCTCTCTCCCTCTGCCCCTCCGCCTGCTTGCTTTCTCTCCCTCTCTCTCCCCCTCCCAAAATAAATAAAAACTTAAAAAAAAAGAATATATAAAGAACTCCTGCAACTCAACAACAAAAAACAACCAACCGAATTAATACCGGCAAAGAACTTGAAATAAACATTTCTCCAGAGAAGACATACAAATGGCCAAAAGGGGGGTGCCTGCGTGGCTCTGTCAGTTGGGCGTCTGCCTTGGGCACAGGTCGTGATGCCAGGGTCCTGGGATCGAGCCCCATATCGGGCTCCCTGCTCAGCAGGGAACCTGCTTCTCCTGCTGCTCCCCCTGCTTGTGCTCTTGCTCTCTCTCTCTCTCCAATAAATAAGTAAAATCTAAAAAAACCGAAAAATCAAATGGCCAACAGCACATGAAAAGGGACATCATCAGTAATTAGGGAAATGCAAATCAAAAGTATAATGAGACACCACTTCACTCACATTAAGGATGGCTATTATCAAAAACAGGGGCATCTGGGTGGCTCAGTCAGTTAAGCCTCTGACTCTTGATCTCAGCTCAGGTTTTGATCTCAGGGTTGTGAGTTTGGGCCCCGCGCTGGACTCCACACTGGGCATGGAGCCTACTTAAAAGTAAGAAATAAAAATTAAAAAATAAATGTGGAATATGGAGAAAATGAAACTCTTTTACATTGCTGGTGGGAGCATAAAATGGTGCGGCCGCTGTGAAAAACAGCTTGGACGTTCCTCAAAAAGGTCAATAGGGAATTACCATTTGATCCAGCATCTCCACTCCAAATTATACACCCCAAAGAAATGAAAACAGGGACTAGAACGGATACTTGTACATCACGTTCATAGCAACATTATTCACAATATTCAAAAGGTAGAAAAGACTCAAATGTCAATCGACAGATGAATGAACAAATAAAATGCAGTATAGATATATAATATTACTCAGCCTTAAAAACGAAGGAAATTCTAACACATACTGTAAGATGAGGACATTAAGCTAAGCAAAATAAGCCAGTTACAAAAGGACAAATACTGTATGATTCCACTTATCTGTGGTACCTAGTGCAGTCAAATGCATAGAGACAGAGTAGAATGATGGTTGCCCGGGGCTGGGGGAAGAAAAGGGAATGAAGGGTTATTGTTTAATGGGTACAGAGTTGCAGTTTGAGATGATGAAAAAATCTTGGGATAGATGGTGATGATGGTTGCACACCAGTGTGAATGTAGTTAGTGCCACCAAAGTGTACACTTAAAAATGGTCAAAATGGTAAAATGTTATGTATATTTCACCACAATAAAAAAAGATCTACAAATGGCCAATATGAACATGAAAAGATGCTTGATATCAGTAGCCATTGGAGAAATGAGAATCAAAACCACAATGAGATACCACTTCACACCATTAGGATGGCTTATTATCAAAAACAAACAAACAGAAAATAACCAGTGTTGGATGTGGAGAAACTGGAATCCTCCCAGTGAGAATGTAGAATAGTACAGCCATTCTAAAAGAACAGCTTGGTAGTTCCTCAAAATGGTAAACAAAGTTATCATATGATCTAGCAACTCCATTTGTTGTTTAAAAGGATAAATTTGGGGGCGCCTGGGTGGCTCAGTCGTTAAGCCTCTGCCTTCGGCTCAGGTCGTGATCCTGGGGTCCTGGGATCGAGCCCCACATCGGGCTCCCTGCTCCGCGGGAAGCCTGCTTCTCCCTCTCCCACTCCCCCCGCTTGTGTTCCTGCTCTCGCTAACTCTCTCTCTGTGTCAAATAAATAAATAAAATCTTTAAAAAATAAAAAATAAATAAAAATAAAAAACATTAAAAAAAAGGATAAATTTTGGGGTTCCTGGGCAGCTCAGTCAGTTAGGCATCAAATTCTTGGTTTCAGCTCAGGTCATGGTCTAAGGGTTGTGGGATCCAGCCCTGCATCGGGCTCTGCACTCAGAGCTGAGTCGGCTGAAGATTATCTCCCTCTCCCGCTCTGCTCCTTCCCCTGCTCTGGAGCTCTCTTCTTAAAATAAATAAATATTTTTTTAAAAAAAGGAGGTAAATTTTATGTAATGTATATTTTACCACAATTTAAAAAAAAGAACTTTTGAAAGGTATGTTACCTTTTGTGTAAGAGATAGGGGCACAGCATTCATATCTGCTTACATTTGCATAAAGAAATACTTAACAATAAACATATAAAAGTGTTTACCTGTAAGAGAATTGTTATGAGCGGATGGGGACAGATGTGAGGAGATTACTCCATGTACACTCTTCATATCATTTTTATTTAAATCATGTAATGTACTACCTATTCAAAAATGAATAGATTTGGGGCACCTGGGTGACTCAATCGGTTAAGCGTCTGCCTTCAGCTTAGGTCATGATTCCAGAGTCCCAGGATTAAGCCCCACATCAGGCTCCTTGCTCTGAGGGGAGTCTGCTTCTCCCTCAGACTCTCTCCCATCTTGTGCTCTCTCTCTCTCTCTCACCCTCTCTCTGTCAAATAAATAAATAAAATCTTTTTAAAAAAAGATTTTCCAACAACTAAATAACATTTATTCAGATATGGTTTTTCCCTGACTAAAGCAGTCACATGCTTTTCTAAATCATTCTTGGTACACCTGGGTGGCTCCAGTCAGTTAAGCATCTGCCTTCAGCTGGGGTCATGAAACTGGGGTCCTGGGATGGAGCCCTGCATCGGGCTCCTTGCTCAGCAGGGAGCCTGCTTCTCCCCTGCTTGTGTTCTCTCTCTCTCTCTCTGACAAATAAATAAATAAAATCTTAAAAAAAAAAATCATTCTGGGGCGCCTGGGTCGGCTCAGGTCATGGTCCCAGGGTCCTGGGATCGAGTCCCGCATCGGGCTCCCTGCTCAGCGGGAAGGCCTGCTTCTCCCTCTCCCTCTACCTGCCACTCCCCCTGCTTGTGCATGCGCTCTCTCTCTCTCTCTCTCTCTCAAATAAATACATAAAATCTTTTTAAAAAATCATTCTTACATAATTAATTGCTGTAGTTACTTTAAATCATAAACACAGTCTCAATTACATTTTAAATAAAAATGTTTGATCCCATAAAATAACAAAAGCTTCACGGTTAATTTAATGCTAGCTCTTGTCCTGTCCTGCAGATGGGCTCTGCAGTGGGTTAACTCCTGTCAATGGCAGAGGGGGGCACGGCCCTCTTTCCCCTCTCCAAACTTCTACCATTCCTTACCGGGATTTGATTGCCCTTTCTCTCTGACCCACCGCCCTCCACCAAGAGGAGGAAAGAAATGTTCTTACTTTACTGGTACGACCATAAGATGGTTGTATGCCTTCTTTACTTGCGGATATTTAAAGCCGACTTTTCTCTTTTGGGGCTCTTCATGGGTTCTTAAGAGATGCACCCTACAAATCATTGTTGGATTCTCAGCTGCCGGTCCCTTGACCTGAAAAGATGCGCTCTATTCCAAGTACCTTATTCACTCCAAAACACTAGGAATTCAATGGGGCTCCTCCTGCTTCTCCTCATTTATGTGGCCTTTGAGTCAGATTATGCAATGACCCCAGACAGGCTCTCTTTCACAAATGGTTAATGGGAAACACTCATGCACTGATGGCCTAACAAACTCTGGAAGAACGCTGATTACAATTTACTAGATCGTCTCCCCTGCTCCCCTTCTAAGCAGCTCTTCTCTTGATCTCTAGATTTCCCGAAAAGGAGTCAGACATCAGTGAACTGTGACCTGATAAATTCAGAAGACATATTTTAGGCTTTCCAAGCTCTCACTTTTGACTTGAGGTAAGGAGGAAATCACATACCTACTTCTCCATTGGGAAGGGAAGGTTCAAAGCCTACCAACAGCTCTCTCCAAAGAAATTCTTTTTTTTTTTTTTAAAGATTTTATTCATTTATTTGACAGAGAGAGAGACAGCGAGAGAGGGAGCACAAGCAGGGGGAGCAGGAGAGGGAGAAGCAGGCTCCTTGATGAGCAGGGAGCCCAACACGGGGCTTGATCCCAGGACTCTGGGATCATGACCCACACCGAACGCAGACACTTAACAACTGAGGCACCCAGGTGCCCCTCCAAAGAAATTCTTTTAAAAATTCCTCTCCCTTATAGTGAGGAAGTTGCAACCTTGGCCAAATTATCAAAATTAGTGTAACCAGGGGCGCCTGGGTGGCTCAGTCAGTTGAGTGTCCGACTCTTGATCTCAGCTCAGGTCTCGATCTCATGGTCGTGAGTGAGCTCAAGCCCCGAGCTGGGCTCCATGCTGGGTGTGGAGCCTACTTAAAAAAAATTAGTGTAACCAACGAGAGGCAGATAGATATTAGGCACCTCAAGATGTGATACTCTTGAGAAAAATACATCATTTAAATAGCATTTTGACTAGGGTCATAAGCTGAATCTAATCATGAGAAAACAGCAACAAACTAAAAATAAGAATTGTTCCTTTAAAAACGTTTTTTTTAGTATTCTTCAAAACTACTATTGTTATAAAAGACAAAGAAAGGCCCCAGAACTGCTCCACATGAAGGACTAAAGAAAACAGCTGAATGCTGTTTGTATGTACACTGCAACCTCTAGTGGAGGGAAGCAAATGCTGTGAAGGACGCCATCAGCTGTTAGCATTTCCTGAAGTCAATAACAGCACTGTGCTCATGGAACACAATGATCTTTCTCTTAGGAAGTACACAATAAAGTCTCTAGAGACGAAGAGGCGTAATGTATGCAGCTTATTCTTAAATAATTTAGAAAAAACAGAGAAAGAGGGATGAGAAATCTCTAACAATTTACAACAAAATGTTAACAATAAGTGAATGTGAAGAAAAGCCAAAAAGGTACTTTTTGTACCACTCTTGCAACTTTTCTGTGACTTTGAAATTATTTCCAAATAAAAAGCTTTTTATTTTAAAAATCTGCCCTAAGGGGCACCTGGCTGACTAAGTTGGTGGAGCATGTGACTCTTGATCTCAAGGTTGTAAGTTTGAGTCCACGTTGGGTGCAAAGATTAGTTAAAAATAAAATCTTTAAAAATAAATAAATAAATAGATAAATAAATATCTCTTTTAAATTTCCAAGAACATGACTCATTTATATCCTTGCTAAAGGTAAAGGGACTGAGAGTAATATATCTGATTTTTTAACAAATTACTCTTTAATTATTTTAGTATGAAAATAGCACACGAATGGACAAGTGTATATTATGAACACAGTTTGAAAAACAATAACATGAATACCTGTGTACCTAGGATGTAGCTTATAAAACAAAACACTATCAGTATCTTAGAAGCCCCTATCCACATGATGCCTTTTCTCAATCACTCCCCCATTATTCCACCTTAGATAATCACCATCATGACTTTTATAATCCTTCAATCCTTTTCTGCATGTTTTTATCACATATGTGTGTAGAACTTAACAATGTATAATTTAAAATGTGTCTCTTTTACATTTTAAACAAATAGAATGTGTTATGGTCTGAATGTTTGTGTCCCCCTCAAATTCATACACTGAAACCTAACCACCAAAGTGATGGTATTAGGAGGTGGGCATATGGGCCACCCTCATGAATGGGATTAATGCTCATATAAAAGAGGCCCCACAGAGCTCCCTGACCTCTTCTGCCATGTGAGATACACGAAGTATGCAACCTGAAACAGGGCTTTTACCCAACCATAATAGCACCCTGATCTTGGACTTCCAACCTCCAGAATTGCGAGCAATACACTTCTGTTTTTAAGCCACCCAGTCTATGGCATTCTGTTACAGCAGCCCGAATGCACTGAGAATGATATAATGTTTACTTTTCTCTGACTTGCTTTTTTTTTGGTCAATACTACATTTTTTTTAAAGATTGTATTTATTTGAGAGAGAGAGAGAGAGCACGAGCTGGAGGAAGAGTGAGAGGGAATCTGAAGCTGACTCTGCGCTGAGCACAGAGCCCGACTCGAGGCTGGATCCCATGACCCCGAGACCACGACCTCAGCTGAAACCAAGAGTCAGCCGCTCAACCAACTGAGCCACCCAGGTGCCCCTCAATACTACATTTTTGAGATTAATTCATACTAATGAATACAGCTAATGTTCATTAATTTTTATCCCTCTAAAATAGGTCAGTGTACAACTATAGTACACTAATCTATTTATCCAGCTACTATCTGATGAACATTCGTGTTGCTCCTATGTTTTTAGGTGCTCCTATTTTCATTACTAAATGATGTTGCTCTCAGCATTTGTGTACTTGTATCTCTTTCTTTTTAAGATTTTATTTATTTATTTGGGAGAGAGAGAGAAAGCGTGAGCAAGGCCCGGGTTGGGGGGAGCGGTGGCAAAGGGAGAGGGACAAGCAGACTCCCTGCTGAGTGCAGAGCCTGCCCAGGGGCTCAATGCTGGGTGAGCAGAAGACAGACGCTTAACCAACTGAACCACCCAGGCGCCCCTATGTACTTTTATCTTGAAAAACATATTCATGAGCTTTCTCTAGGATATATTCCTAGGAATGGAATTGCTGGTATGCACCAGTGTTCAACTTTACAGGTGACTAGAACTGTTAGCTACCACTAGATAATGCTAAAATGTTTTCCAAAGTGATTGTAGCAATTTACATTTCCATCAGCTACCAATGAGAGAAATATTTGTTTCATTACCCTTGTCAGCATTTGGTATTATCCAGCTTTAAAATTTTTCCATTCTGGTAAATATGAATGGCATCTTATTATGGTTTAATTTGCATTTCCCTCGCTACTAATGAGCTTGATCTCTTTGCATATACTTATGGGATGTTTGTCTTTCTCTTCAATGAAATGCCTGCTCATATATTTTGCTCTTTTTTCTATTGGATTTTCTTTTTCATATTGATCTGTAAAACTTTTTTATACATTCTGAATAATAATCAATTTTCAATTATATATATGTTAGAATTATATTCTCCCAGTTTGTAGTTCATATTCTCTTTTTGGTGTCTTTTTTATTTTAATTTTAATTTTTTTTTTTAAGATTTTATTTATTTTTCAACAGAGAGAGAGAGAGACAGACTGCAAGAGAAGGAACACAAGCAGGGGGAGTGGGAGAGGGAGAAGCAGGCTTCCCGCCGAGCAGGGAGCCCGATGTGGGACTCGATCCTAGGACCCCGGGATCACGACCTGAGCTAAAGGCAGATGCTTAATGACTGAGCCATCCAGGTGCCCTGATGTCTTTTTTTATTTTTTATTTATTTTTTAGAGAGCGAGCGAGAGAGAAACAGCATGAGAGGGGAGAGGGTCAGAAGGAGAAGCAGGCTCCCCGCTGAGCCAGGAGCCCGACGTGGGACTCGATCCCAGGACCCTGGGATCATGACCTGAGCCGAAGGCAGACGCTTAACCATCTGAGCCACCCAGGCGCCCTGGATGTCTTTTTTTAAACAGAACTTTTTCTGATCTCATGGTTGTGAGTTCAAGCCCCACACTGAGTGTAGAGATTACTTAAAAATAAAATCTTTAAAAAAACAAAACAAAACAAGGGGCACCTGGGTGGCTCAGTCAGTTAAGTGCCAACTCTTGATTTCAGCTCAGGTCATGTTCTCAGGGTTGTGAGATTAAGCCCCACATCTGGCTCAGTGCTCTGTGGGGAGTCTGCTTGCGATTTTCTCTCTCTCTCTCCCTCTCCCTCAGCCCCTCCCCCTCCCTGTGCTTGTTCTCTCTCAAGAGTGCTCTCTCTCTTAAACAAATAAATAAATCTAAAAACAAAAAAAAAACCCAGAACTTTTTCATTTTGATGTAATCCAATTGATTAATCTTTCATTTTTGGTTTGAATTGTTTGTGGCTGAGTCGGTTAAGCGTCTGCCTTCAGCTCCAGTCATGATCTCAGGGTCCTGGGATCGAGCCCCGCATCGGGCTCCCTGCTCAGCTTCTCGCTCTCCCTCTGCTGTTCTCCCTGCTCAAGCTCTCTCTCTCTATCTCAAATAAATAAAATATTTATAAAAAAAGTTTTATAGCTTTGCCTTCATATTTAAATCTTTAATTTACTCAGAATTAGTTTTTGTTTATGGTTTGAGGTAGGGACCAGACTTTTTCTTTTTTTTTTTAAGGTTTTATTTATTTATTTGAGAGAGAGAGAGAATGAGGAGGGGGAAGGACAGAGGGAGAAGCAGACTCCCCACTGAGCAGGGAGCCTGACACAGCGCTCAGTGCCAGGACGCTGAGATCATGACCTGAGCTGAAGGCAGCCAATTAACCTATTGAGCCACCCAGGTGCCCCTGACTTTGTTTTTCTTCTAATTGAACTGAACTTGGGCCTTTTTTTCAATAACCATCTTTTCTTTCCTTTTTTTTTTTTAAGATTTTATTTATTCATTTGACAGAGAGAGCGCACAAGCAATGGGAGTAGCAGAGGGAGAGAGAGAAGCAGGCTCCCTGCTGAGCTAGGAGCCCAACATGGGGCTTGATCCCAGGACCCTGGGATCATGGCCTGAGCTAAAGGCAGATGCTTAACTGACTGAGCCACCCAGGTGCCCCAGTAACCATCTTTTCTACGCTCTGATTTCTGGTGTCCTTACTGTCTGAATATGGTCATGCATGTGGGGGATCTGATTCTCTATTCTGTTCTACTGGTCTGTTTCTCTATTCCTTTGTCAGTTCAATATGCTCAATTACTACACGTGTAAATTTTAAGATCTTGTAACAACCTTACTCTTTTTCATTAGAAGTGTCTTGATATCGTTAGAACTTTGCTCCTTCAGATCAATTACAGATTAGCACCTTAAATTCAAAGGAAAACTCTGTTGGGGACATTGGAATTCTAATGACTCTTCAGGCAGAATTAGCATTCTTACAATATTGAATCTTGCCTATTCACATAAAATAGCTCTACAATTATTTAGATCTCTTGAATAAACTCTTTTTGTTACATTTTTATAAAGCCACTGCAAAAGTTTTTGTAGTGTAATAAATGGAATTTTTAAAGATTTTTTTTAAGTAATCTCTACACCCAACATGGGGCTCAAACTTACAACCCCGAGATCAAGAGTCACATGCTCCACTGACGGAGCCAGCCAGATGACCCTAATAAATGGAAATTTTAAAATTATATTTCTAACAGATTTTTCACGATGTTTAAATGTAATTGAGTTTTTAATAGTGCTTTTGTATCCAAAGACCTTGCTAAACATTCTTATTTATCTTAATGGTTCATCTGTTGATTTAAACTTTTCTACATCAACAATCATATCAGCTGTAAAAATGTCAATTTTTTCTTTGCAAAAATTATACTTTCAATTTGAATAGAAATGATGGTTTGGGGCATCTCTGCATTGTTCCTGATATAAAATAAATGTTATTAACATTTCACAATTAAGTACCGTTGACCCTTGAACAACAGGGGTTTGAACTGTGTGGGTCCATTTATATGTGGATTTTTTCTATATAGTACAGCACTTTATAGTTTATATTTTCTCTTCCTTATGATTTTTTTTCTTATGATTTTCTTAATAACATTTTATTTTCTCTAGCTTATTCATTGTAAAGATACAGTATATAATACATAAAACCTACAAAAGATGTGTCAATCAACTGATTATGTATTGGTAAGGCTTCTGGTCAATAGTAAGCTATTAGTAGTTAAGTTTTTGAGGAGTCAAAAGTTTTATGTAGATTTTCAGCTGGGGGGTCAGCACCCCTAATTCCCATATTGTTCAAGGGTCAATGGTATATTTGCCATGAATTTTTTGGAGGTGGGCTTTATCAGGTTATGGGAGTTCATTTATGTTTCTAGCTTGGTTAGAGTGTTCTCATTTTACTTTTCTGCATTTATTAAGATGATCATATGGTTTTTATCCTTTAGTCTCATCTAGTAAATTATATATATATTAACCGCAATAAAAGTCAATTTTCAAATGTTAAACTAACTTGCATTTCTGGGATGAATCCAATTTGGTCATGATGTATTTCATCACTTTTACTCATCAATGGATTTAGTTTGCTTAGATTTACTTAGGATTTATGAATGAGATAGGCCTATAATTTCTTGTACTATCCTTGTTAGCTTTGGTGTTGCTCTAAATTAATCTCTTTCATAAAGAATAATGAGAATTTCAAAGATAAAGGAAAGGTACTGACAATGACAACAGATAAGGCCCCAGGTATTAGAATAATTGCTATGACCATCTTCCTATTCCCCCCCTTTTTTTTTTTTTAAAGATTTTATTTATTCATTTGACAGAAAGAGACACAGCAAGAGAGAGGGAACACAAGCAGGGGGAGTGGGAGAGGCAGGCTTCCCGGGGAGCAGGGAGCCCGATGCGGGGCTCAATCCCAGGACCCTGGGATCATGACCTGAGCCGAAGGGAGACGCTTAACGACTGAGCCACCCAGGCACCCCTCCCCCTTTCTTTTTTTAAGATTTTTTTTAAGATTTTACTTTTTAGGGATGCCTGGGTGGCTTAGTCGGTTAAGTGTCTGCCTTCGGCTCAGGTCATGATCCCAGCATCCTGGGATTGAGTCCTGCATTGGGCTCCCTGCTCAGCAGGGAGTCTGCTTCTCCCCTGCCTGACAATCCCTCTGCTTGTCCTCACTCTTGCTTTCTCTCTCTCTGACAAATAAATAAATAAAATCTTAAAAAAAAATTTTTTTTACTTTTTAGGTTTTTTTAATAAAGATTTTATTTTTATTTTTTTATTTTTATTTTTTTAAAGATTTTATTTATTTATTTGAGAGAGAGAGAATGAGAGAGAGCACATGAGAGGGGGTCAGAGGGAGAAGCAGACTCCCCGCCGAGCAGGGAGCCCGATGTGGGACTCGATCCAGGGACTCCAGGATCATGACCTGAGCCGAAGGCAGTCGCTTAACCAACTGAGCCACCCAGGCGCCCAAGATTTTATTTTTTTTTTAAGTAATCTCTACACCCAATATGGGGCTCAAACCCACAACCCGAAGACCAAGAGTTGCAAGCTCCATAGACTGGCCAGCCAGGTACCCCTTTAAGATTTTATTTTTAAGTAATCTCTACACCCAATGTGGGGCTTGAACTCACAACCCTGAGATCAAGAGTCGCATGCTCTACCAACTGAGCTGACCAGACACCCCAAGATTTTTTTTTAAGTAATCTCCATACCTAATGTGGGGCTCAAACTCACAACCCCAAGATCAAGGGTCACATGCTCTCCCGACTGAGCCAACCAGGCGCCCCCACCCCCCCTTTCTTATTCCCTCTTCCCACTTAATAGAGAATGATATAAAAGAATAATGACATATACTGTCATCTATTTCTTCAATTTCGCATATTTTACAGAAATTGAGCAAATACAGGAAAAAATGTAAATAATCAATGGATTTAGATTCTTATGTTTTAATTCCTATTTTCTAATCAAACTGCTCACCTAAAACACTTGCCTACTCATAAGAAATAAAAATTAGGGGTGCCTGGGTGACTTAATCCGTTAAATGTCTGCCTTCAGCTCAGGTTATGATCTCAGAGTCCTGGGATCGAGCCCCATGTCGGGCTCTCTGCTCAGCAGGGAGCCTGCTTCTTCCTCTCCCTCTCCCTCTGCCAGCCATTCTGCCTGCTTATGCTCTGTCTCTCGCTCTCTTTCTCTCTCTCTGTTAAATAAATAAATAAATAAATAAATAAATAAATAAATAAAATCCTTAAAAAAAGACTCATTAAAAAAAAGAAGTAAAAATTATACTTAGGAAGTAAATCATGTTCTATAATTTTCCACTGAATTCCTTAGGATTATTTCTTAATACCATGTCAGGCTGACAATTGCTATGTTATTCTAGTTGGAGAGTATGTTGTGAAATAGCATGAAAAATAATTTTAAGAAATACTGATAGGGAAAAAATTAAAATAAAACCACAGACCTAGAGATCTTGCTGCTTTCTCCAAAAGTGTAACTATAGCTGCTGCATGCATTCACGTGCTCACTGCATGGCACAGGAGAGAAAAGTTCAGACTTGGGTGATTCCCTATTTGTTAAGTGCAAACAAAACTGTTGACTCAGCCCTCAACAGGGAAAGGCAATGTCCTTGTCCCCGGAGTTCAAAATCTAAGACAAGCAAATGCTGTACAAGCTATCCAATGACAACCGAAATGAAAATAAGGCACTTATGTTCTAACCTTTTAAGTACAGGAACCCAAAATAGATGTATAAATACTTTTCCTCTTACCACCTTATCTTGAAACTGTGGGACATTATATTCTGAGATTGCTATTTTACAAGTTATGGAAGCAATGCTAAATCTCTCAAAGTTAAAAATATACAGTGTAATTGTTTAGGCATTGGTTCTCATACTCTGGATCCTTCCACATGTCACATGGCTACATGATATTCCCAAGTCATGGATTTTGCCATTTGATCTCTGATGCAGCTTGAAGATATTTCAGGGCTCCAGAGCTAGGCAGTTCTCTGAATACACTAAGTATACATATGAAGCAGCTCAAATATATAAGTGCTTCCATCAACAATCACTTCAAAGGTCATTAATAACTTACAGGTGTGAGAGTGGAAATGCCCTCTGCACTCCCCTGCCCCTTCTTGAACTCTGGTTACTCTCTCTGGACCATTTTTGTAACAGTGAATTCTTAACTTGATATTTCTCTTTCTCCATTTTCTCTTCCCTGGTTCTAGGGCTTCTAAGATGACATTATAAAATCTTCTAGGAAACACAAAAGCAGACAAAAATGCTTCAATGCGTTAAATCTGGTGGTTTTTTTTTTTTCTTCTTTTCTTCCTTATGTTAGTTTAGTAAGAGTAGAGAAAAGCGGGGCACCTGGCTGGCTCAGTTGGTGGGGCATGTGACTCTTGGTCTTGGGGTTGTGGGTTCCAGCACCATGTTGGGTGTAGAGATTACTTAAAAATAAAATCCTGGGGCGCCTGGGTGGCTCAGTTGGTTAAGAGACTGCCTTCGGCTCAGGTCATGATCCTGGAGTCCCTGGATCAAGTCCCGCATCAGGCTCCCTGCTCAGCGGGGAGTCTGCTTCTCCCTCTGACCCTCCCCCCTCTCATGTGCTTTCTCTCATTCTCTCTCAAATAAATAAATAAATAAATAAATAAATAAATAAATAAATAAATAAATAAATAAATAAATAAAATCCTTAAAAAAAGTAGAGAAAAGCAATTTAAATCCTTCTTGAGAAGATACCTATAAAGGAAAAGGAAAGACAGAAGATGTGGGCAGTAAAAATCTGCCTGGTTTGAAACATGGTAAAATTGTGATGGATTCTAACATCTGCTTGGTTTCTACCGCTGCTGAAGATAGGCTCTAAAACTTTACTAGTGTCTCTGAAATGAACTGTGTGTGAGAAAGAAGCTTAATTCTACATCTAGAATTTCTCAACAGAACTACTGACATTCTGGTCTGAATAATTCTTTGCTAGGGGGGCTTTCCTGTGCATTGCAGGGTACACAAAGCATCTTTGGCCCCTACCCACTAGATGCCAGTAGTATGTACCCCCTCTCAGTTGTGACAACCAAAATGTCTCCAGACATTGCCAAATGTTCCCTGAGGGGCAAAATCACCCCCAGTTGAGAACCACTGTTCTAAATGGAAGTGTCTTTTGATCTTGAGCCTATGAATATGAATCAACCCTACATCATAGCAGGCCAAATAAGACAGTTAAATGTGTGTTTATTCATTGAGTGAAGGGATATTTCCCCTCTATAGTGAAGTATCACTCCATAGATTACTTTTAACGACAAAGGAGAAAATGTACCTTTACCACAGGGAGAACTGACAATCACCACCTTAACCAAGTGACCAAATGTAGCAATGCTAATAATGGAACAAAATGACATCATGAATTTCACCTGAGTCTAAGCAAACCTCTAGACTTGGGGTACCTGGGTGGCTATGTCAATTAAGTGCCTGACTTCAGCTGGGGCCCTGATCTCAGGGTCCTGGGATCAAGCCCCACATCGAGCAGGGAGTCTGCTTGCTCTTCTCCCTCCGCCCCTCCCCTTGCTTCTGCTCCCTCTCCCCCCATCTCAAATACATAAAATCTTAAAAAAAAAAAGTCTAGGTTTATAGAAAAGAGAAGGGATAGAACAGGTTAAATGACACCACGAGGAAACAATCAAACAGAGAATGTGAGACATAATATAAGAAAAAGTAGACTGGGGTGCCTGGGTGGCTCAGCCGGTTAAGCGTCTGCCTTCGTGGCTCAGGTCTTGATCCCGGGGTCCTGGGATCGAGCGCTGCATCAGGCTCCCTGCTCAGTGGGGAGCCTGCTTCTTCCTCTCCCTATCCTCTCTGCTCATGGTCTATCTCTGTCTCGCTCTGTCTCTGTCTAATAAATAAATAAAATCTTAAAAAAACAAAAAACAAAAAAAAGGAAAAAATATTTACTACTGTTATAAAAAGAAAACAAAAAGTGAGGGACTTTTTTAGACCAAAAAAGACAAAAAAGATAACAATTTAGAAACTTTGTGTCATTTTTAACCTATAAAACACATTTGTTGAAACAATTGGAGAAATTGGAATATGAACTGGATATTAGATGGTATCTAAGTTGTGATATGGTAGTATATTGGAGAATGTTCTTAATCTTAGCATGCTGGGGTTAAGTTTCATGAGGTCAAATCGCTCATGCAAATATGTTTGAAAAGTTTCAAAATGGGGTGCCTGGATGACTCACTTGATAGAGCATGGGACTCTTGATCTCGAGGTCATGAGCTCAAGCCCCATGTTTGGTGTAGAGATTATTTTTTTTTAAAGATTTTATTTATTTATTTGACAGAGAGAGATAGTGAGAGCAGGAACACAAGCAGGGGGAGTGGGAGAGGGAGAAGCAGGCCTCCCGCAGAGCAGGGAACCCGAGGCGGGGCTCCATCCCAGCACCCTGGGATCACGACCTGAGCCGAAGGCAGACACTTAACCAACTGAGCCACCCAGGGGCCCCTGGGGTAAGGATTTATAGTTTTCATATGGAGTTAGCTGATTGTTTCAGCACTCTTTATTGAATATACCATCCCACTGATTCGTAATATCACCTGTGTCATATACCAAATTACTGTAAGTACATGACTGTCCTCTGTTCCATTGTTTATAAGCTTGTGCCAATGTCACAACAGTATAATTACTAAAATTTCACATCAGATCTTTATCTGGCAGAACGAACCACTCATTTTTCAAAATCATCTTGGAAGTTCTTGACATTTTCTTCTTCCATTTAAATTTCAACATCCACCTATCAAATTACACACATACACGTACACAAGTATTGGGACTTATGGTGGAACTGCAAGGAATGCATGAGTTAATCCAGGGACAAATTACATCTTTATAAAATCAAGTCTTTCCACTCATGAGCATGTTATGTCTATACATTATGTATTTAAATAAATTCTTATAATTTTCTCCATAAAGATCTTCAACATCTTTTGTTAGATATATTCCAAGGTCCCTTACAGCTTTTTCACTATTTCATGTGGTGTTTCTTTTTTATTTTACTTTTTTTATTTTTTAAAGTAATCTCTAGAGGCGCCATGGTGGAACAGTAGGTTAAATGTCCGACTCTTGGTTGTGGTTCAGGTCGTGATCTCAGGGTTGTGAGTTCAAGTCCCGTGTCAAGCTCTGTGCTGAGCAGAGTCAGCTTCAGACTCTCTCTTCCTCTCCTGCCCCTCCTGCTCTCTCTCTCTCTCTCGAATGAATGAATGAATGAATGAATCTTTTAAAAAGAAAGAAAGAAATCTCTACACCCAATGTGGGGCTCAAACTTACAATCTCAAGATCAAGAGTTGCATGCTCTACCAACTGAACCAGCCAGGTGCCCTGTCATATAGTACTTTTTTAACTGGATTTTCAACTTGTTTGTTGTTGGCACATAGGAATATTGTTGGTCTTCTGCATACTGATCCTGTAACCTATAATTTTGCTGAATTCTCTTACTAATTTTAATGGCTTGGTTTTCTTAGATTTTCTATATAGGCAATTAGGATGACAAATAACAACTTAGGGGTGTTTGGGTGGCTCAGTCAGTTAAGCATGTGTCTTAAGCTCAGGTCAAAATCCCAGGGCACTAGGAGCAAGCCCGGCATTGGGCTCCCTGCTCAGCTGGAGCCCGCTTCTCCCTCTCCCTCTGTTGCCCCCCCCCCGCTTGTGCTCGCAAGTGCACTCTCTGTCAAATAAATTAATTAATTAATTTTAAAATAATAATAATAAAAATAAATAAAAGCATTATGGGAAATAAACAAACAAATAAATAGATAGAAGCATTATGGGCCTGGTATGTTTTACTATGGAAAATTTAATTTTCTTATAAAGATTTTATTTATTTACTTGACAGAGAGAGAGAGAGGGAGAGAAAGCAGGAACAGGAGGAGGGGCAGAGGGAGAAGCAGGCTCCCTGCTGAGCAGGGAGCCCAATGAGGGGCGGGATCCCAGGACCCTGGCATCACGACCTGAGCCAAAGGCAGCCGCTTAACCGATTGTGGAAAATTTTAAAACAAATAATTCCATTTGTTTAATGGATGTATGTTCACACAGATTTTCAATTTCCTCTTAAAGCAATGCATCAAGTAAAGAATACTTTAGGCTGGAAATAACAGAAAAGCTGACTCCGTTTAAAAGAAAAAAAGAGCTTACTTTTTTCCTTCACATAACAAGGCTAGATTAAGACTGTCCAGAGAACACACAGCTCCTTATGATGCTGTCAGGAAAGTAGGCTCTAACTTTCCATTCCACTACCTTTAGCTTACAGGTCTTCATCTCATGCTTGGTACACTTCAGACTCAGAATAGCTGCTTATATTTCCAGTTCTCAATTTTTTTTAGGTAAGAAAGAAACTGAAGCAGAAGGAGGTAACACCCATATCAGGAAATCAAAAGCTTTCATTCTCATTGTCCAAAACTGTGTCACATGGCTTATCTAGCCACAAAGGAATTTAGGGAAGTATTTGTATTTGGGCACATTACTCCAAACAAAATCAGAGCTAGGTTAATAAAGGAGAAAGAAGGCTGGATTTTGAATTGTCATTTGGCAGTATTTGCTGTACTCACTTTGGATAAGTTACATTATCCTAGGAAATTGTCCATACTACCTAAGTTCCTAAATTCTCTTATCATTTTGAAAAAAATCTCTGCTATATCTATAGTTTGTCTCCTTTAAAAATTCCTAGCATTGTACATTTGTGCCTTTTAAAATTAATTTTTTAATTAATTAATTTATTTATTTGAGAGAGAGAGCACGGGAGAAGGGGCAGAGTGAGAGGGAGAGAGAATCCCAAGAAGACCCCAGGCCAAGCATGGAGTGCAACGCAGGGCTTGATCCCAGGACCCCAAGATCACAGCCTGAGCTGAAACCAAGAGTTGGATGCCCAACTGACTGTCCACCCAGGTGCCCCAATTTTTTAAAATTAATTAAAATGTTGTCTATTTCATCGGGGCGCCTGGGCAGCGCAGTTGGTGCGGCGTCTGACTTCAGCTCAGGTCATGATCTCAAGGTCCTGGGATCAAGCCCTGCATCGGGCTCCCTGCTGGGGGTGGGGGACCAGGTTTGTCTCTCTCCCTCTGCCCCTCACCCTGGCTCGCTCTCTCTCTCTCACACACAAATAAATAAAATTTTAACAAAAAAATTTGTGTACTTTATTAATCTTTTCAGAGAACCAACTTTCATTTTCTTGAGCCTCCCAATTGCTTCTTTGATTTCTAGTGCATTCATTTCTGTACTCATTATTATTACTTACTTCCCTCTTCATATCTGTGTTAGATTTTTTTCTCTACCTTTTTTATGTTATTACAAATGGTATTTTTAAAATTTCCTTTCCCATTTGTGTCTTTCTAGCATACAAGTGATTTTTTGTATTTTGACCTCGTATCTAGTTAATCTTGCTAAATGCACTTATTGCTTTTGATAGTTTGTAGATTCATTTAGATCTTCTATCAGCACCGCTGTGTCCTCTGCAAATAAATTTTATTTCTTCTTTACCAATCCTTATGCCTTTTCTTTCTTTTTTCTTGACTTATTTCAAGTGGCTACAAGGCTAGGCCCTCCAGTACAATGTTGAATAGAAGTGGTGAGAGCTAACATCCTTATCTTATTCCCAATCTGAGGGGAAAAAGTATTCAGTTTTTTCCTTTGAGTATTATGTGAGCTGAGAGTTTTGTAGATGCTCTATCTGGCTTGAGGAAGATGCCTTCTGTTCTTAGTTTGCTAAGAGTTTCTATCATGAACTGCTATATCAGATTCTCTCAGTTTGGGTAAGTTGTGTTGGCCATCATGTTGTAAACACCCTGAACTAGTCATCATCATATTATTTTATATATGCAATAACTGTTCGATTTCCCACATGTCAATGAACAGCTTCTTTGTGCACCATTTCCTCTTGTAGTCCACTCTGTCCTTCTGGAATCAACAAACTCTTTCCTCCTGTACCTCCTAAAACTTCCTATAATCATTATCAAAGGCAAGTGGTAATTTCCCACCTTTTTGGTCTGAAGACATATTTATTTAGCCCTCACTTTTAAATAACAGCTAGCTGGGTATGGCATTCTGGGTTACAGTTATTTTCTCTCAGCTCCTTTCGAAATAGTAGTCCTTTGTCTTTAGATGTCTCTTGTTGATGTTGGGAAGTATACTGCAAGCCTAAATGTTGTTCCTTTTACAGTTTCTGATGTTATTTTATCCATCTTTGAACATTTTGAAGGATGTATAAACATTTCTTTTAAGGTACTCATTATGCTTTATATTATTTAGTCATTCCCCATACTCTAATATTATTTACTTTGTATTATTTAATCATTTTACATAACTGCCTTAACTCCACCATTAGAGAACAAGCTACCTGATACTGTAGTAAATGCTGTACATCTTTTCCTATAAAGAGGCACAGTGTTCTCTTACGGAATGGGGAGTGGCACACAAAGAAAAAGATCAAAATGTCCTATCTGAGTTTAGCAACAGAGGCTTGGCTCAAAGAGTGCCTGGATATCAATTTGTTGACAATTGGCTAATGTTTAAGAACAAATAACAAATGAGTAAATTATCTATGCATTGACTATTCTGTTCACTATTTATTGTTTGGCTTTCAACAGATGGTTGGCATTCTTATTAGGGACTGTTTAAACATCAAAAAGGTATTTGTTAACCTCAGCAAAGTCTTCATCTGCCAACCTGGGAATTTATCAGCATGTATACAGATCTGATTCTGAGTGAATTTATTGGGAAGGGGAGTAGCCCCAACTCTTCCCCAACTATACAGTCTAAGCTGTTTCCATCACTGAGGTTCATACATGTCTGAGCAATTCTGAAAGGATAGTAAGACAACCACCTGAAATCTATTTACACAAGAGACTGAGAAACCTCCGGGGAGTAAACTTATTATCTTAAGCAAAGAGAAGATTAGGTAGCTTGATCTTGAAACAAAGTCTTGGTGCTTAGAGGAGACGAGTAATTTTGAATGTTCCTGAGACTAGGCATTATTCCTTGCTCAGACCACCTTAGATTCAAAGTTAGGTTCTAAGGAGAGAGAGGACTGTAAATAACAAAAATGGCTCTTTATATTAAAACCATTGACAGAGTATTTTGGAACCCTCTGACAACAAATATCATGGACAATCAACAATGAACACTGCAGAGCTCTGGCATCTCCATATTACCATTACATCCATCACCAGCTATATCCAGAAGCAGCAGCAACAATGCACACAGAAGAGATGCCTGACATGCATTTAGACATTTAAAAACGCCTAGAAATAGAATGCCACAGAAATCTTCCCCAGAATGACGATCAATACGAAAAATGTCATCCAAGGAACTGAAGTATGGAGGTAACCCTAAAGTTCAATCTAATTTTAAAACAACATATGTCATTTTTACTGCAAAATAACACTCTGTACTTACGTTTTCCCAGAGGACCTCAAATTGTGTTAGGGCAACATCTTTTTTCAGCTTTTCTAGGTAAGAGAAAGAATACAAAAACTTAAAATGATTTGCTAACCCAGATCTCAACTTAAAGCCCAGACCTCGTCTCTCCTACTGTCTCCCCCGCCCCCCCCAGAAGCAGCACTAACCTTCATTCTAACAAGGGGGTGCCGGATGTGATAGCAATGTCATGGTGGCGGACACTTGGAGGGAGAGGGAGCTGAGAGGAAAAGACAGGAAGGTGACTCTCAAATACTGATCAGGTATTACCTCTCCATTTTACAGACTCTGCAGAGCACCTGAACGCCTTTCATGGACTGGACAAAGGCACTGCCAGAGAGGGAAGCGTACAGACTCAAAGTGAGCGAGCTAAGACAAGGGATGGGCTCCATGAGGTGCCACATAATCCCCCAGTAGTTTCCTTACTACAATTTCACAGCCAAAAATAACCCAATAGTGAAACGTAGCCATCCCAAGTACTTCAGGTATCACTTAAATTTCCTCCTCCTCTTTATGAATTTGTATTATTTATGAGACACTTGACACATGTTTAAACACATAGCTCTCAGTTTCAGGAAACATGGCTTGTTCAGCTGAGGAGAAAAAAGCATATAATGAGGGAGTTAACAAGGGCTGATATTTTTTTACAACATTCTTTAAAAACTGAAAAACCTCTTTAAACACCGGGAACAGCTTAAATAATTCACTCTAGGCCTGCGGGGCCCATGTGGATGTTTCCCTCTCGGTTCCCTTTCTGGCCACGGCCACGTTCTCCCCGGTTTCATCTGGGAAGGTGGGCCTGACGGGCTGCCACCTGCGGCCTCAAGGCCACACCGCCACCCGTCCTCCGCCTTCGGGGAGGAGGACGCGTGGCCGGAGGGCGCCCGAGGCCCCAACGCCGGGAGCGGCCCGGGGCCCTTTGACCCCCGGGCGCGCAGGACGCCGGGAGCGGGCGGAAGTACTGCACCCAGGCCTGTCGCGGCCTGTCGAGGCCTGTCGCGGCCTGTACCGGCCGGCCGGGACAAAACGGCTTTAAGGCCGCCGCGCGGATCAGGGTAGCGGCCGTGGGAAACAAACGATGCCCGAGGCGCTGGGTCGCCGGCCCTATTCCGGGGACTTGTATGACCGCTGGACGGGATCCAGTAGGCCACTGGCCTTGGCCCACCCCGCCCCCTCCGTTAGCGGCGGACAAGGGCGTCCTACGGGGAAGAACCCGCGCTGAGGCCCTGGGGGCGGCCTGTAGGCCAGCTTTGCGGACTCCGGGCCCTCGTGCCGGTTGTTTTGCGGGAGGGAGGTCGACGGAAGCTGCGTTCTCAAATCCCTCGCATTCGGGGGTCCGGGAATGGTGGAGACCAACCTCCGGGCCCGACTGGGAGGAAGGAGTGCGAAATGCGGCCGCCGAGCTGCCGGGCGAAGGGAAGCACCTGCCTCCGCCCACCTTGACCCAGGGCCGTCGCCCCGAGCTCCAGGCGCCCCTCCCGGGAGGTCCTCGCGAAGGTCGCAGGAGGGCGAAACCCGGAACCTCGCGGCCTTCGAGTGCTCTCCTGCCGGGGCGGGGGAGGGGGGGGCACTCGGATACCCTTGACCGAGGCCCGCTCCCCAGGGCACTGAGAGTTCGACGCTTCCAAGGAGGGAGTCTCCATGGAAGAATTCCTCCTGCTTCGCTTTCAAACTTGAAAGCCCGGAGGCCGTCGGTGCTACAAAAAGGAGCGGTCGGGCGCGAGCAAGCAAGCAGCTGATGAAAATAATTGTCCTAGCACACACAGCCCTGCGCCCAGGGGCGCGCGTGCACACACGCACACACGCGCGCGCGCGCGCACACGCGCGCGCAGACACACACACACACATACACACACACACACAACTTGCCTCATCTAGCTGCCCAACCTTAGTATTCCGGGCATGCGGTTTTCAACAACTTGCTTGACACAATAACAAAGACATTTAAATGCCAGGACGCAGACTTCACTTTTTAACCTGCTGAGAGGAGCTACTTTCAAAGCTTCCCCACCGCGAATAAACTGACAAAAATATGGGGTGCACTTATAACTTGAACACCTTACTCTCAAAGCGACGTGCGTTAATCAGGTTTCTAAGGCAATAGCCATCTCTGTCTTTTCCTATTCACCCAAATAATGCCACAAGAAGGAACCCCTTTACACAAGAGAGAGCCAGAAAAAAATGAATTATACCCATTGCTAGTAAAAATCATCTTAAATCAATAGAGCACCACTTGAACTTGAGTTTCCATTGTTTCACTGAATCATCAATGTTTTTAATTAAACAGAGCTACCCTTTCTGTTAAAACATTACGTAAAAGGGTTAGGTTTCTACTTTTGTTGAGGCAGCTGGCGTTTGTTGGCTGTTGTGTTTGAGCAACAGACTGTTCAATAGAAGCGAGAAATAGCTCAACGCGCTCTTAATAGACCTGTTTCAACAATGTACCTTGAAAAGGAATACATTGTGTTATTGTGTTAGTTTGCTACAAACCTATTAAAAGAAAAATAGCATCCATCAGGTCTAACAAAACGCATTTGTATTATACGTACTTATCTGCTTCAAATACACTTCTTGGCACAATGTCTAGAATTCAACTAGATCATCAAGAGCTGGACAGAATAACACATACCAGTTAGGTTATGATACACGGGCTAAAAAATAGTAATAAAGGAAGATCTAAGCAGACGGTAATCGTTACTTTTTGTTTGTTTATCATGAGAAATACAGGCAACCCTTCTTCAGTTGAAACTATATTGCAAAAATGTGGACTCCTATGGCAAAAACAAATTTTAAAATATTCTTCAAATTTAAAAATATTCCAGTATGGGAATATTGACTCAAATCCTGTATTTTGAACGAATCTGATACACTTTCGATAGCAATTTGTTTCAGACAAAAATCCAAGGCACAAGCGATGCATTTTTAAAGCAGAATTAAATAGCGCAAAGAGCCCGGTTCTTTAGGGAAATGCGTGAAACAAACAAATCGAAAGCAAGGGTTCCAGCCAAGAGGTTGGGGAGCAGCGCTGTCTGGCAGTAGGAGAGGAAGTGCTTCTTGAAAGTGCTCTCTCAAAAATTATTTTTAAACTGACTTTATTGTATTTTAAACACACAACAAAATTTGAAGCAAAGATAGGCGACTTTGCCACTGTGAGACAGAACCTACGGTATGTTTCAGAGAGGGCTGCCACTTGGACCATAAACCTTAGAAAAATAGTAGCAAGTGATGAAGCTAATTTAATTCTGAGAACCGCTTAGAAGAAAAGACACCTAAAGTAGCATCTGTCAGAGGGAGACAACTTTTGCTTCCAGGAAAACCAGTTGGTGGGGTTTCCAACCTCAGAGGACCCAGCATTCAACTTTCAACTGCAAAAATGTTGGGGGGCACAAGAGAATAGTAGACTACAAGTGAACTCTTGTCAAAAATAAGAGAACTTACATAAATTACAAGAGCAGTCTATGGGAGATATTTATGTTAACAGGTGATGCAATACTTTGCCCAATAAAATCAATTATTTTTTACATTTCCGAACTAGTAAGTTAGTATTAGTAAAGATTTAGAAAAATGTCACCCTGAAACTTTAGATGACAATTTTGCTATATTGTAAAATAATCATGATAGACTTTTTTAGAAGGCATTTGAAGTCATGGGACTGATATGACTGCTCTCTTCAATTCAAACATTTTCTTTTCTCAGGAAGGGTGTGTATGTATGTACTGGGAGGTAGTTGAGGTATGTCTGATTTATAAGTTAGGACTTTTCATTGATAATGTCTCCTCCCTAGTCCAAATCAGTTTTTGAATTAATTCTCTTGGATTTAAAAAAAGGAAATGAAATAAAAAATTCCAATTGCATATCATGAAAATAACTTCTCATAACATTGACAGAAAAGTTGATATTTTCAAGGTGAGATTTTCTTTTGATGTATCAGGTAATTTACCAAAGGTGAAAGGAAGTTTACAGTAAATTGGTTTGGCCATGACAAGAAATGTTGTTACTAAGACTATAAAAAATCTTTGATTTTCATTTAGAACTTTTAGAAATGTTTTGTATGTCAGAAGTTAAACTATCCAGGGGGAAATATTCATTTCATTTTAATTTGAACAGATAGTTCAGATGAACAATCACCAAAGAGATCATTTGAAAACCCATCAGAGGAAGACATGTATTTTAGGGGAAGATTGTAATCTGATTCCTTGTTTTGTTCTTCATCTTGAAAATCCTTGATTCTCCACTCTTGCGAAGAATTCTCAATAATACGTGAGGGCTAGATATTTTTATTTATTTCTCTAAGGTTAAAAAAAATCCAAATAATATGCACTATAATTTATCTCCCCTTGAAGAACAGGAAGAAGAGGATCACTTACAGATTATTTTCTATATGCCCTCCAGATTCTTTCTAGAAAGAGACATCTAGCCTAATTCATTATCACTAATATCTAGAAAAGTTTTAACCAATCAAATTATCAAACATTTTTTACTGCCGTTGATCTTAAGCAGCATCTGACTTGAAAGATTCTGTAGAGTCCATTTTCAAAGCATCAAGTCTCTCTGCAGTTTCTTGTCTGCCTTGGGCAGGTAAATGAATATCATTTCAGATTTCCTTTTGGCTTCTTTTGCCTGCTAGTTCAGAAGTATGGGAAGTAAGAGGGGTTAATACTAGTTTCTAAACATTTCTGCCACACGCAATTATTTCAATATCCCTCTCTGGTGTTGTGTCTGAAAAAGGGGTGGCCGAGCCTGCAGCCCGCAGCCCGCAGCGCCAGACAGTCAGCCGGATCCACCCCTGGGCACAGTCGTCAGAGGGAAAAGATTCTGCTTCCAAACTTGATTAAAAACAGCCTACCAGTTTCTGCCCCGTTAAGGCACTGCGTGGCTTGAGAAGCTGAGTAAGCTGCCTGGGATGGGAGAGGAGTGGCTGAGGTCTATATCTCTGTCAGTTGGGAATCCAGAGAAGCTTGAAAAAAGCAGCGGATAGTGGGTTGTAGAAGGACAAGTTGTCCATCAAAATCTGCAGTTAAAACCCACTTCACATGATTTAGGTGCTGAAAAAGTGATTTTACTTTGTGATTTTTCACCTTAATTTGAAGGGGAAAAGGGAACATATGCACATGACAAAAACCTACCTACATGCTTGGGAAATGTTGTTTCTGAGTTACTTTTTTTTTTCTTCTTCCTATTGGCAAATACTTAAAAATATCCTTCTCTCCCTTAAGTTATATTCTGGATGATACAATTAAAAGAAAAATACTAAGATAGAAAAATATCCTAGAAATAATGAATGTGTAGGTCGATGAATAAAATAGATGCCTGTCAGCATCTTCTTAAAGATACGCTGCTGTTGTTGCTTGTGATATTTTTATGGTAAAAACTAAAGACATCCAAACAGGATTCAAATATGAAGAGAAGAGGGAGGTTTCCTGATGTGTTTCAATAATAAAATGAAAATCGAGTCTGTATGTGCCTGTGTGTTCCCCTTCGATTTGAAATTTTATTCCAGAAAGTACTACAACTTGTTACTTTTTTGTAGGCACAGGAGGAGGAAAAATATGATACATTGGGGGATTTTTCGGTAGAGCTGTGTTTAGTTTTAATTTTCCTGTATTTTAAAATAAACACTTTGACCAAAGCATGTTTGATCTTTGCAAGAAGGAAATATACATTGTGGAGGAATGTGCAGCGGTTGGGTATGAAAATGGGGTTGTGACACACAGCTGCAGGCTGAAAAAAAAGGCGTCGTGGTGTCAGCCAGAGGTGTTCAGTCTAATAATTCAAGCTGTAAACTGTATCCCCTAAAATTACCTACATAATAAATCACTGTGTGAAGAAAAAAGTTTGGACTGGAAAGTGTAAGTGAAACAGAATCCTCAGGAGACTTCAATACTGGGACCTATTGACAATGATGTGAAATAAAGGTTTATTTTGTCCCAAACTTTGAAGATCAAAATAATACTGGAAATAATTCTAATACAGCTGTTTTTTTGTTTTGGTTTGTTTTGGTTTTGCCTTGAGTTGCATAGTCTGTTGCAGAAATGGGGTTGCATTTTTTTTCCTCGCCTGATCACACAGCTGAAACTGCTTTATGGGATTTACAGTCAATTTATATATTTTCAAGAGAAAACTCAATTAAAAAATGGGTCTATTTTAAGAAAAACAGCATAACTGAGTTATCAAATGCATATTAAGAATGGAGGCAGAAATAGTTCTGGAAATTCCCTTAGGTTCCTATCTCAGATTTCACTGTTGCTTACAGGTACCAAAGAAAACACTGCAATTAAGTAAACTGATGAATTAGCTTGCCTAAGAATTCACTGCTAGATTGAAACATTTAGACACTGCGGTTGGCAAAGCCAGTGTCAAATCCTGGAGACTTGAGAAACGGGAACGTTTGTGGATGGAATACACCCGTCTGGAGTAGAAAGGAGCTCAGTGCCTGGAGAAAAGATGCAATTGTGAAGAGGAAGTTTAAAGGCCAAGGACACACGAAGTCTTTGAAACAATAAGGGTGAGGAAGTCAAGAAGCAGACTCGCCAAAGCCACATTGAAACAATTTATTTTATAGGATCCCCTACATTTCCAGAATTAGTGAGCAGAAGAAGCGCCCTGCTGCGAACTCGGGCTGTGGGCTCTCGCGCTCACACGGGCACTGGGAAAGGGATAAAGTCAAGTTGACGCGGGTCTCTTTCGCCTGGGCATTTCAAATGAAAATATAAGAAGGAGGGCGGGGAGAGAGGGAGACAAAACGGAGCTCGAAAAGACCGACTCCGAAGTCTGCAATAAAGATTAACTGGAAAAAGGAAGTCCATAGCAATTAAAACTCCTACCCTGGCTCATTAGTATTCATGACCGAATGTCCAGCTTTTCTGTTTATCTTTCTCCCAAGATCAATATCCGAGCAGCGTGGGTCTGGGAAGAGCCCAAGCCCGGCCCTGCGTGCGCCTGACCTCTCGCGCCCTCCCTACAGGTCAGAGCATCTTCAGAACCGCCGGGCCAACGCCGCGCCCAGGATCATTAAAGCCACCATTCATCTGCCGGCAGGGAGAGGGAGGGGGAGGCCTGGGTTGAGGGGATGGGGGTGGGGGCAACCGGCAAACAGACCCAAACGACTCCAAAGAGTTTCGAGAAACCACACTCCACCACACCAACCACTGTGGGCCCAGTGGGCCAGGAGAAAGAAAAGAAAAAGAACGAAACGCGCGCGTTTGCAGCAAGAGGCCCAGCGCGGCTCCTGGCCAGACGGTTGCCGGCTCGGCCTGGTTCCAGACCCAAGATTTGAGGGGGGTTGGGGGACATGGGGCAGGCAACATAAGAACCTCTCCACACCCTCCCCTATAGAAGACCCCACGCCCACTCCCAGCCCCTCGCGGTCTGTAGCCGCCCCAGGCCTCCACCAGCCTCTGAGGAGCAACCCAGTCGGGGAGCGTTAACTAGGATGATTTTCTTTGACATTATTACCATTATTATTATTTCTACCCCCAACCTCTCTGGCGGCGTGGCGCCCTGTTCTGCTCCCCTGGGCCACCAGGTTTGGCCTCGGGGACAGGAAAATATTGGCGTCGAGAGGTTAGGAAAAGAAGAGGCTAAGGGCAGGGGTTGGAGGAAGGGGGGGCTAGGGTTAGAAAACTCTTTCTCTTCCTCCTGGCTTAACAGAGAGGTAAAGGAGCGACCTCCCAACGCACACCCGGGAGTCAGTGGGTGCGAGGGGAGTCCGGACAGTCTGGCCTATCACATTCCCAAGGAAGTGGGCCTGAGGGATCCGGACTGTGTGCGGGGATCCCCCACCCAACTTGTCTCACACTGGTGGCTCAAAGTGCGGGTTTCAGAAATAAGGCCCAGGCAGTAGACTCTCAAAAGCCAAGTTGGATGGAGAGTTCAGGGCAGGCCGGGGCCCTTTCGGAGAGAGGGAAAGAGGCCGTAGGGGGTGGGGGAGCTGGAAAAGAGCGGAAGGGAGGGGGGCATCTTTTGCTGGGTCGTCCCCCTACGCGTCCCCAATCTCCGCAGCTCGGGTCCATCCCACGCACGCGAATGGGTGCCTGGGGGATGCCGAAGGAGGCGAGCATATGTGAGTGCATGTGTGTGTGTGTGCATGTTGAGGCGTGGAGAGAGATTGTGAGAGAGAATGTGTGTGTATGCAGGGGATCTGTGTGAGTGCACGCAAGTGAATGCGGCATCCCCCCTCCCCTCCCCCCAGCTCTGGCCTGGTGGCTGCGGGATGCGGGACGAGGGCAGGATGCAGGGCTGGAGACGAAGTGAGGGGTCACCTCTTCAAAAGCTCGTCGAGCCCTGGGAACAAAAGGGAAACGTACAAGGGCGACGAGGTGGCCCCAGCACGGACAGTGCGCGGACTGGGCCCTGAGGGGCGGGGCGGGAGTGGGAGGACCCTGGCTTCGCGTGCCCTGCCCGAGGTCTGCGCGGCGGAGGAGCAGGGGCGGAGCGGGGCGTGGACCCTGCGGCCGCAGTCACTCCACAGCCTTGACCGTGAACTCGAACCCTCGGGCTGCCCTGGTTATGGTTTACAGAAGTTCTCATTCGTAACACCCTGTTCAAATTGCCAAGGCTGCCTTTTCTTTCACAGGAGCCCAGCGGGACGACCGACCACTCGATCCAGTCTGGAAGGATCTAGATTCTTCCCTAAAATAAAACCCCTGCAACAATCTGTTGGAGGCATGGGGAGGGGTTTAGCGAGGAGGGCCACACGTCTCCAGCCCTGTTCTAAGCTGCCAGTTAAAAATAGAAACCGTTCATTGCGGTCTGCTGGGGGTAGCAGTGGGCCCGAGGAGCTCCAAGTTTCTGTGGAACCAAAGCAGTATCAGACTATATAATCAATCAATCCTCAAGTATTCATTGAACGCATATTTTGGATCCCGTGGGTCGCTTTCCGAGACACGTGTCCATTGAAGTAAAAAAGGCATCCAAGGGTTCAACCAAGTCTTGGTGAGGTATTATTTTGAGGCCTTTATTGCTTAGCTCTTGCACACAGGCCTAGCGCGCCCTTTGGGTTACTTTGGTGGTGTGACAGAGAGGAGAGTCCCGAGTGAGTACTTGGGGGGTTCCCGCGTGTCCAGGTGTGCTACTGGTGCGCTCACCAGGGACCCACCAGAGCACACCTCCCCCAGTCAGTCCTGCCTACTCAGCCGGGCGACCGATCACTTGGAAAACCCAGGCCTTCCGAGCCACCCCTGGAATGCGGGAGAACACCGCGGTGTACAGGGAAACCCGAAACTCCGGTCCAGCCTGTAATCTGCCCTAGATATCACAGTTTTGTGCGGAAAATACACCATTTGGTACTGAAAACATCCGTCCGAAAAAGACAAAAGGGGCGGGGGTGGGGAGGAGGAGGAAGAGAGAAGGTGCCAGCAGAAAGGAAAGGGGCTGGGACAGCGGGGACGGGGTGTGCAGGGCCTGGGACCTGTTTCCTCTACTCGCGTCCCGCGGGGCCTCGACCTTAGCAGCCTCCTCCTTGCGCCCAGAGCAGAATCAACCCGGCCTCCGCTCCAAGAGTGACCTCCTCCCCGCCTGGGACTTGGGGGACTGCACTGAACCGGGAGAAGCTGATACCGATGCCAGTTATCATTGTGGTCATTAATAATGCAGTGAGGATCACGATAATTAATAATAATAATGATGGTCCTCCCGAGGGGGCTCCAGCTGCCTCCGGATAAAGCGGCTCTCGTGTGAGGGGAGTTATTTGGTGGTGGATGGAGCGGAGCGCAGAGGGAGCGAGCTTGGGCGCTCTGAAGTTCAAGTTGATGGCTGTGACCGGCAGAAACCGTCCTCAGGCGGAGGCAGTCGAGCCACCCTGCGGGTAGCGAACCAGAGGCTCAGTTCTGGATCCCTGAGGGAAGCGAAGATGGGATTCAGTTTTCTAGTTCTGGAGTCCAGAAGAGGGCAGGTTAGAATTCAGGTCCATTCAGGCGGGGAGGGGGGGGCGGTAAACGCACGCATCCCCCACCCCCCAGGCCCAGGCGCCTCTTTGCGACGCAGAATCTTGGGCCGCCAGCCCCCCTCGCTCTTTCCATGTCGAGCAATTCTGACTCCTTTGACCACTTTTGCCATCTCCCCTTTCCCCCATCCAGTCTCCGGGATTCGAAGGGCCGGAGAGAAAGGCGTGGAGTGGGCCACACCATCGGGTCGGTGACTAATGTGGACAAAGCCGTGGGACGCAAGGGCCGGGGGACTGGGAGCCATTTTGCGGGAAAGCTGCTCCCATTCGCTCCTCACATCCTAGGGTGCATTAGGAAACCGCTCCCAGGCTGCGATCTTCCTCCGCACGCCAGGCGCCTTCCCATTTTTATTTCCTGCTGAAAACTAGGATCAGCGCCCCCGGACCGAAAGGGCCCTCCGGTAGCTCTCCGACATTCAGCGCTAGAAAGCCAACTCAAGATTGAGGGCGTCTGCCTCTTCTTGCTGTTTTCCTTCTTCTTCTGCCAAATGAGAAGAAAAGCCCCAAGCCTTGAGTTGATACTAAAGTTGCCTACCTACTTCCGTTCCACTCTTCTCTTTAGACTAGGGAGGTGCCTCAAAACCAATAATTTTCACACAAAAATGAAGTTTAAAACATTTAGGATAGACGATCTCATTCTTGCCCAAGTTATGATAAATATTTAATGTGATTTCTTCACCCCCTCCTCCGGAGGTGGCCCAAGGTGGGGGGTGGGGATGGGGTTGAAAAACTAAATGCTCTTCCCCACAGCTTATAATGTATTCAATGAAATCTCCCAAGGATCAGTAACATGCCAATTATTTTAATAATTTTCCTTAATATTATTAGGGGTTATAAATTTGACTTTAATAGGGGGTTGATTGCTTCAGGAGCTGGTGCTTGGGCAGCAAGTTGGGCCACGGGAGAGGGCTAGCCGGGCCTCTGTCACCCTCTGGGGGACACACACACACACACACACAGACACACCCCAGGCTGGAGTCTTTCCCTCCCCATTGAATAGGTGGCCTCCAGGAGGTCAGGGTTACCCTTCTCTCCAAACGGCCCTCTGGCCTAGCCTGCCAGGCCCTGCAGCTTAGTCGACTACCGAAGGGGAAAGAGAGAGAAGCAGTGGTCTCCGCCGCAGCCACCCGTGCCCTGGGTCTCCCCCCCCGCAGAGTCCCGAGAGCCCACTGGGCGACCCTAGGGAGGTGCCGCCACCAAGGCCCGGCGAATCTACTCAGTACTGGGGGCGGGGGTGTGACTCAGGGACTGTCAGGGACTCTCTGAGGATACTCAGGAAGAGATGGAGATGTTTTGATGTCTCAGGGATTTAAAAATAATTTCCCCCATTCCTACCCTTTGATTATTAAAACTATTTTTACCTTCTTCCCTAGAGCATCTTGTTTGAAATCTGACAAATTCTTGCAGGGGAAGGGAGTAAAGCTACAAAACTTCTAGACAAACTGGTGGTTGGTGCTCTGCCTCACTTCCACCTGACCATTTTAATCTTTTTCTTATTCTATTTTACTGAATTCTTGAAGGGATTCTCTTTTGTCTTGGGCCAACGGTTTGTTGCTTGCTTAAATTCAAATGTACTCTCTATCACCTTCTTCTCTTGAACATCCTAGTTATTGGTGCACAGCAGTTGTGCAGATAAGCAAAATTTCTTGAGCAAGCTCTCTAAAATTTCAAGAAAAAACTTTTGGTAGAAAAGGGTCCTTAAACTATAATCACTGGGCCAAGTTCAAAAACAAAGTACTCAGCTCAGTTTTAAACGTGCAATTAAAAATAACTATACCTCAGCTTTTCAGAGGGAGGGAGAGGAAAGGGGGCAGGGAAGAGGGAAAACAAAGAATAAGGAAATGTTTAGTGCTCTTAAATCCAGTCCAAATAGTTGAAAGAAAGGCATTCCCTCAGATAATGGAGCCATTAGAAACTCTGAAGGTTCCTGCCGCCATTCCTCACAGGGCCTTTCCAAAAATTTAATTCACTCTCAGCTACAAACAAAGGACATAGAAAATAATTTTGAGACTTTCTGCCAAAGGGGCAGTTTGGCCTGGTTTCTATGCATACATACACCTTCCTCCCCAGAATGCAAGGTGGTACCTCCCATTCATCTAGGCAGCTGATGCATACCCACATCAACCCTCAGCTGCCCCCTTCCCATTTTCTTTAATAACTTTGCTAGAAAAAAATAGTATGTTCATGCAGTTTCAACACATTTTATTATATTTCTGTATGCATTACTCTCAAAACATATCACAAGAAATGATCAAACCACTTAAAACCTTCAAATAAAAAATCTGAAACAGTTTATGCCCACAATTGTACATATTTATAGTTAAGAAACATTCTTTATAAATATTGTTTCCTCTGTAGCAAGTTAATACCATAATTTAATTACAAATGGATAAATATGGTAACGGGTATTTACAGAAGGAAGGGTGTTATTACGGAAAAGCTAACGGCACGACGTTTATTTTCCCCCACAATCTTTCATACAGGAACTAACAAATTGAACTTGCAAAAGCACTAAAACATCACATGTAAACCCAGCTAACAGAAAAATACATTCACAAGCGTTGGTGGTGGTGGTGTGTGTGTGTGCGCGCTGTGGATCAATGTGTTGAAGAAACAGAAGGGAGACTTTGGCACGGCTCGGTTTTTTTCCAGTCTATAGTTGCATGAAGTTTACAA
>NC_058405.1:11335520-11350552 GCF_002201575.2 Neomonachus schauinslandi
GCCGGGGAGAGGTTAGAGCTGTTCTGGGGCTCGGCGCTGGGGGACACCAGCCCCGGGGGCGTGGACGACTCGTAGCCCGAGCTGGCGGCCGGGGAGGACTCAGAGCCCTGCGGGGAGGACTCATGGACCTGCAAGACAAAAGCCGGGAGGGGAGACCAAAGGGGACTGGGTGTGAGTGCAGCTGCTGTGGGGCCGAGTTCCCGGGGGGAGCACCCCCAGAAATGCCCTTCCCCCCCGCTACTTCCACGCCGTCCGGGCCCCGGGGAAGCCTGGCCTTCCCAGACTGGCAAGGGTGGTCCAGGCCGGACCCGCGCCGCGGGCCAGCAGCCTCGCACTCCTCCCGGCCTCCCCGGTGGTACCTTCATGTGTTTCCGCAGTGAGCTGGGGTGCGTGTAGGACTTGTCGCACATCTTGCACAGATAGGGCTTATCGGAGGTGTGGACGTGCATGTGCTTCTTCCTGTCGCTGCTGTTGGCGAAGCGCCGGTCGCAGCCCTCGAACTCACACTGGAAGGGCTTCTCCCCTGTGGATAGAAACAGAGGCGCTTGCTGCCCACACCCAGAGCTTCCCGGAGCCCCCACCCACTCTAGAAGGAGCAAGGCCGCTGCAAGAAGGAAAGAGCAACTAGAAGGGCCTGGGTCGCTTACCAGGTCGGATCGCCTCTGTGGCAAAACTAAGATGAAATTAACTGCCTTCCCACCTGACAGTCCTGCTCATTTACTTCATATTTTAATTTTCTTCCAGACTGACACCCATTTCCTTAGATTTATAATGAATTTGGGGTAGCACCCGGCCCTGCCCACCTTTCTATAGGACTCCTTGGATTCGCAGCTTCTAACAAACTGGTCTCGCCATGGAGAAGCTGTTATTATGACAAAATATTTAGGGCATTATCAAAATCACGCAGGCTGCTGGGCTGCTGTCGGTTTGTCTCTGGGGCCAACAGGCAATTACATTTGGAGTTGCTATGTTGTTTGGGGACGGGGCTGTGGATCATAACTGAGCCAGTATTTTTTCATCCAAAATTCTGCAAATTAAATTAACCGTTATTCTAGTCTCACTTCTAGTCATTTAAAAATAAGTCGGGGAAAAAGGTACATATTAGAGATAAGACAGCATCTAGCGATCGCAGAGGCACAGGCTGGGCAGTGGGGGTGGGGGACGTCAGCAAAGGCTTTCAAAATCTCCCTGTTTAATTTTCTGGCGGTCCCTGCATCCTGTTGCCAGAATTCCAAATGCTTGGAGTCATTTAGAGGTGTGAGAACTCAAACATCGTTCCTCTTGGAAAGGGGACCATTTAACGTTAAATTCCATTAGCACCTAAATTGTTTTTTAAAGACATCCGCTCAGACATAGGACTCGAAAGCATTTCATGCAAATAAATTTCTCAAATTTTAAACCTTGTTAAAAGCTTGTCTCGCACCTCGGCTCCCTCCCTTCCCGGAAGAGAACAATAGGCCGCTGGCGCATCCCCACTTTGGGGTAAATATTGACGGGGGAAGTTGCTAAAACATTTGGCTTTCTTTTAGGAAATCGTCTGGCACGATTTTGGCTGGGACCTGGTCAGAGATGAATAATCTATGAGTCGAGAGGCGCGTTCTTTTGCAGCTCCCTCCTCTCACGCGATTGCCCCGCGGGACCGTACTGCCCCGGGGTTTTCTCTGACTGGGCTGTTGGTCCAAGTTTGGAATCGCAAACCCTCTGGTTTTCCACAAACTACTGCGAACCCACCGTAAAGCCCCGCGACCTACCCCGAAATGGGCTTTAAAAACACTTCTTTTTTCTTTTTTTAAACGAGAAATACTCTACAGCTTCGGCTCACAACAGACTCATTTAATGGGAAAACAGTCCCGGGAAGGACTTTTGGACCGCGAGTAAAAGAAGTGGGAAAACACACAAGCCACCCAAACACAGACACACAGCCGGAGCTGAAAAGCACATCCAGACAAGCTGGCAAAATCCTCTCTAGGCTCGATTCCCGGGCACCGAGTTGGAGAGCAGTTTTATTTTGTGCGTTCTATTTAGAACGGAAATTATTAACCGGGGCTGAGCAAACGAAGCAATTACATCACCCAAAACATACATTTGATGTTATACCGATCATTTAAAACCCAATTTCCGTACATGGAAAAACCCAGCCCGATAATATTCTTTCTTTCTCCAACAAAAACAAGCCTCTGGCTGTCTCGCACACACAAAAACACCTCCCATCCCAGAGCAGGAACTGGCGGTCTGCGCGTTTTCCCCAGCCAACCAACCACAGCCTCTCTCTCCCCCGCGCCCCAACCCGTCCCGGCCCTCAGTTACCTGTGTGGGTCCTTTTGTGGATCTTGAGGTTCTCGGAGCGCGCGAAGACCTTGCCGCAGCCCGGGAAGGGGCAGGGGAAGGGTTTCTCGCCTGTGTGCACGCGGATGTGGTTGACCAGTTTGTATTTGGCCTTGAAGGGTTTGCCCTCGCGCGGACACTCCTCCCAGAAGCAGACGTGGTTGCTCTGCTCCGGGCCGCCGACGTGCTCCACGGAAACGTGGGTCACCAGCTCGTGCATGGTGCTGAAAGTTTTGTTGCAGCTCTTCTTGGGGTTGCTCAGCTGCTCGGGGTCGATCCACTTGCAGATGAGCTCCTGTTTGATGCACTGCTGCCGCATGTAGCGGAAAAAGGCACCAGGGTGGTGGTGGTGGTGGTGGTGGTGGGCCGCGGCCGCTGCCATGTTCATACCCATGTTCATATTCATGGGACCGTACTGGTTGTGGAGCTGCGCCGCCGAGTAGGGGTCGGTCCGCGGGCTGGCCACCTGGCGGTACTGCTCCGAGCGCCCGAACACCTCGCCGGGCAGCCCCAGGCGCATCTGCCCGTTGAGCACATTCTGCGAGCCGTGCGGCCCGTGCTGCTCCGGGAGGCCGGGGAAGAGGAGGTGGCCCTGCGCGTCCGAGTGCGCATGGTGCAGGCCGCCCGCTCCTGGCCCAAACAGCCCGTGCTGCCCGCCGCCCGGCGCCGAGTCCCCGAAGCCCCGGCTGCGGAACAGGAAGTCCCGGGTGGAGTTGAAAGGCGGCCCGGAGTAGGAGCCGACGTGCGCCGCATGGGGCCCAAGCGCGGCGGCTGCAGCGGCAGCCGCGGCAGAGCCAGGGTAGGCGCCGGGGCCCTGCGACGTGAACGCCGAGCTCTGGCCGGGGGACAGCTCGTGCGCGCCTGGGTTGAGCTTGAAGGCGCCCATGTGCGCGGCCGCTGAGTCCACGAAGCCGTTCTGCGCCGCGGCCAGGCTCAGTTCGCGGTCCTGCATCTCGGCAGCCGCCGCCGCAGCCGCCGCGGCCGAGTGGTGATGGTGGCGCGCGAAGCTGCCCACCCCGATGGCCGGGAACTGCGGCCCCGCGTCCAGGAGCATGGCCAGCGCGCCCACCCGCCCCGCCGGCCCCGGCGAGCCCCGCGCCTCCTCCGCTCCCACTCCCGCCCCGCGCGCGGTGCGTCCAGCGGCCGCCCGGCTCCGAGCGCAGGCGGCGGTTGTGGTGGCGGCTTCAGCCCCGGGAGCCGCGCTCCTGCGCCCGCCGCCTCCGCCGCCGCCTGGATCTGCCTCGGGCGGCCGGGCGCGGAGCGAAGGCGCGGAGAGGAAGAGGAGGAGGAGGCGGCGGCGGAGGAGGCGCGGGAGGAGGAGGAGGAGGAGGTGGAGGAGGAGAAGAGTCCAAAGCCAGGCGGAGAACCAAAGTGTATTAAAGGAGCTGCGGCGGGGGCGGGCGGGCAGGGCAGGGGAGGGAGGGCGGGAGGAGGGAGCGGGAGGGAGGTGTGGGGAGCGGAGTGGAGAGGGGGGCCAACGGGGGGCGAGCGCAGCGCCGCGGCCCCCACCCCTGCGCGCACTCGCGCGCGCACGCACACACTCACTCGCTCGCACGCCCCGCGGACCCCGGGCCCGGCAGCGCCAAGCGGCGCCCGCAGAATGAAATCACAGCAGCGGCGGGGCCACCGTGCCGGAACGCGGCGGTCGTGCACGGGCCGGGCAGGCGGGCGAGGATGGGACGGAGGCGAGCTCCGCGCTTGGCGCCCTGACCCGGCGCGCCCACGGCTCCACCTGACCGCGGCGGGGGCACTGGGGCGGCGGGCGGAGGCCGAGCGCCCTCTCCCCGGCGCGCTGGGTCGGCCGCTCCCTCCCCCGCGGCCCTACTGGAGCCGTTCCGCGCGCGGCGGCTATTGTTTCGCGCAGCGGCCGCGGTGTTTAGCCCTCCTCGTCCTCCGGGCTTGGCATGGGCTGCGCCTCGCGTAGTAAACTTGCAGCAGCCACGAATTCCCCCAGATGAAGGAAGCTGCCGCGTCGCGCCTCTCCCTCTTTCTTTAAGTTGTGCGGGAGGAGGAGGCGGGGGAGGAGGAGAGATGGGGGCTGTGGGAGGGGAGAAGGCTTGCAGAGGGAGGGGAGAAGGGGAGACTAGGCTGAAAAACAATAACAACAATAAAAAAGTGATCTCTAGCTCGCTCGCTTCCTCTCGCCGGTCGGCCAAACGCTGGACCCGGAGCGGGCAGCCGCGCTCCCGAGGACCGACCGGAGTCCAAGATCCGAGCAAGTGCGAAGAAGCCAAAGCAGGTCCCCCCCTTTCGGGTGCGGTGGGCTCCGCTCGCTACCTCCGCCTCTGTTTATTTCGGTGGGCTCTGCAGCCGACGCCGCAGCCTTTTATTTTTATTTTATTTATTTATTTATTTATTTTTTGTCTCCTCCTTTTCCTCTCCCCTCCCCCGCTTGCCCCCGCGTCTCCCGCCCGAGCCTCCCTCCCTCCCTCCCTCCCGCTCTCCCTCCCGCTCCAGGCCGGGACTCACGGTCACACCGCCCCTTTAACGGCGGCTCCCGCCCCGCCCGCCCTTCCGTCGCCACCATTGGCCGCCGAGAACCCGTCAATCCAGCGCCCCCGCCCCGCGGTTGGTTCGCCCCTCCTCCCCCGCTCTGCCGAAGCTCCCCGCTGACCCCGCAGCTGCGGATCCCGCGGGTAGTCACAGCCAGCCGGGCCTGCCAGCCTACAGCTCCTCGCCCGCGCGGCCGGCGCTGCGGCTCCTGTTCGCGGCCGGCCGCGGCTCTCCCCGGAGCCGGGAGGCCCGCGTAATGCTGGCCCGGGCCGCGGGGTCCCTGTGCCCTTGGCTGGGTCCGGAGGAGACAGCACCCTGCACTCGCGCCCTTCTGCAGAGGCCGCCGACTCCCCGGGGACCCGAGCCATTCCCGGCGGGCACCGAAAGCCGGCAACCGTGGTCACTCGAGAACTTGGCTAGCAACCGGGTTCGCCGGCGGGAGATTCCACAAGCCGGGACTCTACAGGCCCCCGGCCCAGTCGGGAGCGCGCGGCGGGGACGGCCCGGGGACCCGTCCCGGGATCGGTTGGCACGCTCTCCATCTACCCCCCGCCCTTTTTAAACTTACTCTGTGGTATTGAAAACACAGGTGCTGGATGGTGGGCCTAGGTAAAGCCAGACATGCCCCTTCCTCCTACTCTCTGGACACTCACCCAGACACCGCCCCCCTCCCTGGCGGTGGCCCCCACCCGCGGTTCAGCGCGCTCCGCTCCCCCCGCCGCTCGCGTCCTGCTCCGATTACAGCAGTAAACACTGGGCAGCGGCCCCCGTGAGGGAGGGGGTTGATTGGAAGTCGTTTAAAGGCAGTGTTATCGTCGGGGTGGGTGCCCAGATGCCCCGGCCGCTGCCACAGTGGGGTGGGAAGTATGGGGACGCCGGAGGCGCGCGGCGAAACAAGGCTCAGGCTGGAGTTTGGCCGAGCGTCAGGCTCAGGGCCTGCAGAGAAGAAACCTCCAGACTGGTAGGGCTTAAACCTTCTAGAAGATATTTATCACTCCTTCTGCAGGACCTGGGAACGCCCCTCGCCCCCCATCTTCGGGCGGTGGCGGGGCCGGGCGGCTGCTAGTGCCGCGCCAGGCCTGCCTCTCGGCTCTGGGGCTACAGCCGTCCCCCGGGCTCCCGGTTGGCCGTTGGGGACATTTCCTGTCCCGCTGCCGAAAGCTTGCGCTCCCAGAGGTAACGGGAGAGGGTACGCCGGGCCCGGAGGCTGCAGAGGTGTGAATGAAAGGCCTGAAGCCAGCGCCTTTCTTCGCCTAGCTGGCTAGAGGACTGCTTTTATTTACAAATCGCTGAGAGTTGAGATAAAATTCAAGTCAGGGAAAATAATCAACATGCATTTAAAATTTTCATGTTGAAATGAAATCAACAAAAACGCGGGAAGACAACTCTAGCTCGCTATTGCTGGGAGAAACCGGGCTCTCTCCGCCGGCACTGGCAGCCACTCCCGGCTTAAGCGGGTTTCTGAAGGTCGGAGCTGGCGGAAGCCCCTTGCATAAGGTGCCCTGTGTCCTCCCGCTGCCCCCACCCCATTGCCGTTGGAGGGGGGCAAGAAGGAGGGAGTCTGGGTCATCTTGTCTGAAAGCCCGGGATTTTTGTCTGGAAGCTGGAGATTCTTGCCTTACCTCAAAGGAGGAAATGTTCCTCATTTCCACACACCTCGCTATGGGGGGGGGGGCAAATGCCAAACTGCCCCTCTAAGTAGAGAGGGCATCGAGAGACAGAGACAAAGAGAAAATCTCCAAGGAGAAAGGCTGCCTTGCTGTATCGAATCAATAAAAAAATTGCCCAATGCACAGCCTTTCACATTCGTTTACTTTATTCATCAATTTATATGGGGGTGGGGAGGAATTGAAAAAGCTTACTCCAAAAATATTTACTAAATAAAATATTTTCTTAGAGACTGGTCATCCTTCACATCTAGAAACCTCACTTCCCTCCTTTTCTCAAGCCACCAGACTTCAAGTTTTCCTCCTTTCCCACTTTCTCGCCTCCTCCCCAGTCCTCTGTCTCTCTCCTCTTTGCCCCATTCTCTCCTTTCGCTTTGATTCGCCTTTTGCAGCGTCCGCGGTTCCGGCTGACACGGCTGGGCGCTCGCTGGCTCTAGACTTCGGGGACCGCGCACCGCCGGGCGGTGGGGCCGACTCCTTAATTCCCGCGGGAGAGCCCGCGGGCTGGGCCCTCCTAACTATTCTTTCCCGGCTCCAGTTCTCCTCTCTCTGCGGGACACAGGGGAGCTGAGCCAAGTTCAAAGTCATGTCGCCTTCCCCGCTTAGAAGTGCTTTATTTCTCTACTAACCGCAAAACCCCTTTCTCCCATGACACAGTAATTCTTTTCTTTTCTTTTTTTTTAAAGGAAGAAAAAGGGAAGAGAGACAACGAGAGCAAGAAAGCAAGGGGGGAAAACCTGCAAAGGCTTTCAGAGTCATTGCCTCAAAAGTAGATTTGGGCTTCTTGGCCGAAGGGAAAAAAGCGGCTAAGAGGCGTTCTGCACCTTGTGAGTGATCAGTTTTTCAACAGGTTTCTGGAAGGGCCCGCCTTGACGGTGTCAGACCCACGGGACACACGACTGTCTCCACCGGGCAAATGTGTCCCCTCTTTGTAAGTTTTCCAAAATTGTTCTTTGATAATCTCACGGAGGCTCCCCGGGGCCGGTGCCTGGGGCTGGCGTGAGTCGGGGCTTTGCTGCATGTGGATGGCCCTTCAGGGCCGGCCCCTGGGGGCATGGGCTGGCCTCCATTTCCCCGCAATGCCATAGAGAATTCGGGCTGTCTTCAAAAAAACGGCAAATCCTTTCAAACACCCGGGCACTCATTCGCTGAGCACCTCGTTGAGGTTTGTGGGCCTCTGTGAACAGTTGACTGACTTCTTTTGTAGCATGACCAGTATTTTGTGCGTACATACACATAAAAACAGTGTATACGTACACACAACATACTCTCACACACACATAGGTATATCTTGCTGGTCAGGAGAGGCCAAAAACAAACAAGCAAACAAAACTGACCTTTACATTGGAAAGCAGAAACACGCTGTGGTCATACCATTTAAATTTTTAATTTCCTCTTAAGGAAAGGGGTGGGAATGGGGTAAAGATGGGAGAAACAAATGTGGAATCAGCTGTCTATACACACAAGACCAAAAAAAAAAAGAGGATTTTAGCACCATCTTCTGTATCACAGACTCATAAATTCAACAAGATCATCAACAGGATATTAAGTTGCAGGGCACCTTTGATTCAGCCCTCTCAGCCACTCCTGGGCTGGGCGACCCCTGACCCATGAAGGACCACATGTGTGGTGGGAGAGCCTCCTCTGTAAAACCCACCTAGAACAAAAGTTCTTTGTCAGAGCTTCAGAGAAGCATAATGTAAAAAAAAAAAGAGGAAAATTTGTAATGTAAAAGAAGGGGAAATCATGAAAATCTCAGCCCGTGTTGTAACTTTTAAATACCATTTTTAAGAAGGGGGAGGTCGAATGGAGGCAGGGAGGTATCATAGGATAAGGCCCTCTCCAGTCTGTTCACAGAACTTCTCTTCTTCTACAGTTAAAATTTACTGTTCTGTAACTGGGCTTATAAAAAGTCTCTCTATAAAATATATGCTCACCAGCAGTTTAGTGATGGGGATGCAAATGTTTGTCTATTTGTCATTAGGGACTCAGAGGATAAAAAAAATAGTCGACATTTCTATGTGACAGTGGTTGTGGTTTTGCAAAAGGAAGACAACTAACTAATTGTCGTGACTTTGTCCTCTTTCCTGATGGGAGTGTTTCTGCTGCTGCAAAACAAAGCAAAACAAAAACAAACCAGAAAACAGGAGGCATTAGCTTACATGAATGTGTTTAATTATTTTGAGGACCGTTATCCTTTGGGCTCCCAAATGAACTACATCCAGGGAGGTTGAATCCTGGTGGCAGGAGAGCAGCTTTCCAATAAACTGCAGTATTATTGCAATAGACTTTGTAATACAATTTATGCTGTCATTCATAAATAACAATGCCATATGTCAACCATATTGCTTCCACAAGTAAATCCGTCAACGTGTCACTATTTGATTTGCCTCAACAGCTTCTTCAAATATTGAAGTATAGATATTGGAAGGGGTGTGGAACAGGGGAAAGTGCCCACCAAATCTGCGATTAAAAAAAACACAAAACCCAAACAGCAACACTCCACACAACCTCGACTCCTCCTTCATCTCCCATCTAAAAACATCCTAAAAGATAAAGAATGAAAGGGAGGAAAAGTGCATCTTGGGTCCAATATAAATAAATATTGGGTGGTTATATGAACCGTGAACACATAAGGGACTTTTGTGGTTCCTGCTTTGACCTTCTAAGCATATTTTCAAGCACAACAATTAGGCATTTCCCAAGAAATTACCAATCCTAATGGTCAAATGTGGGTCAAAGGCCAATCTCCTACAACCCCCATCTCTGAGGGTAAAAATGATTGATAACCAAATGAGAATATTTGACGACAGGCCAATTTTACTCAACTTATTTTTTAATAATGGGAAAGTAAAGAGAGCCATAATTTTTCAAGGGCTTTTAAGCACTAAGGTCAGGGAGACACGGGATGGATCCCCATTCTTGACTATCCAAAATAAACAAACCCCAAATCCAACGTTTCAGTCACAGCTACATAATCTCAGTCTTGTGCCTAAAAAAAAAAAAAAAAAAAAAAAATACTCATTAAGTCCAGGTACATGGGACAGGGATCATAAACTTTAGCAAGAAGCACATTTTTAGGTTACTTTCAGCCCCGCAGGTATCCGTGAAGCCTGAGGAATCAGGGCGAGCTCAGAAGGGCGGGAAGGAGAGGCAACCCTGGGAGAGACGCTCAGAGGGCTGAGAATTGCCCGGCGCTTAGGAGCACCAAGGCCCCCGGGCAGGCTCGAAGCTCCCAGGAGGTTAGACCGCGAGTGGTGAAGGCTGGAGGATGGGGGTATTTGCCGACAGCAAGCCGGGCAAGGGGCCCAGAGAAGTGGCCCAGTACCTCACTGCCTAGACGCCTAGCAAGCGGGGTTTGAGAAAAGCCTTGAACCCGAAGTCCTCATCACTTCCGGCATGGCAAACCTCAATGAAAAGGAACCTTTGTGGGCCCCTTAGCCCACCTTGCCTGGGCTTTAGAGAGGTCTGAGTGTACTCCTCCCCTACCTTCTCCAGTGTCTGCTAGTAACCCTCCTCCTCCCTGTTGAGCACCCACTGGCGCCCTAGGGCTGGGCTCCCTTGATCCCTGGAATAATTCAGGGCACCCTGTTCGCCCTTGAACGTGCCTCTAGCGTGGCCCAAATGGCACTAGGTGCTCCAAACCCGCCGGGCACCCAGTCCTTCTGCAAGGTGGCCGCCCTCGCGGAAACCACGTGGGACTGGCGAGCGGTAAAGCAATTGCAAGGGCAATAAAAAGCAGCTCAGTGGGTCCCCCAGATCCTTTCTTGTCCACCTCACTGTCCCCGGCTTACCCCCTCCCTCCGCCTGCAGAAACAATCAAACAAAGGCTCAAAAGCCAGGAAATGTCCAATTCACTTCCCTTAGAGTTTATTAATCGCCCACACCCATCACAGGGACACTTGGCTGTGCTCCGTGAGGAACGGAGGGCTCCGGGGAGCCTCAGTCACCACCACCCCTGCGCAGCGGGAAGCCACAAGCGCCAGCCTGGGCATCCCCGAGACCGGGTCCTATAGCCTCAAGGCGGCTGAGCGCGGCGGGGCCGCCGGGTTCGGGCCAGCTCGGCGTTCACAGTCCCTCCTCAGCCTCCTCCTGCCTTTGTTTGGCTCTGGAAGGAGGTTGGGATTCCGGGTGCAACAGGGAAGTCTGAAAATCGATGCTCCCCAAGAGCACCTGTTGACCCCAGAAAGGGCATTTCCATAGATTGCCACGTTGCTGCCCCCACACAAGCACCTCCGCGGCAAAAGCGCAGATAAGGGCATGAGTTTTAGGGTCGGCCCTGACAACCAGCAGCACCGCAGAATCATGGAACATGGAGCTGAATCCACAGATGGGAACTGGCATAACGACTTCTATACACTCCTGCATGCCTTCTTCTTCTTCTTTTTTTTGGAAACCATTATTATTTTCTTCAACACCCTGGAAATTGCTGGTGTTTACTTAGGAAGTGTGACACAGTTATTGGGTTCTTAGAAACTCGGGATGTTAAGGGGGTTTGATTTGGCTCCCAAATGGCTTGAAAAAGAAACAGCGCACCTGGGGTCAGGCGGGTCATCACAATAACAAAAAGCGCGTCTACAAAATAAAAAGCTCTTTTATAAAGAAAGGCAATCCCGGAAATCCACTGCGAGCCTTCCTGGTGACCATCTAGCTAGGCCTATTCTCAGGTTTAATTGGCAGGCGGTTTATTGGCGCCTTATTGGTGTTGATTGAAATTTTGCTCCCAGTTCTTTCTTTTAAGAATTAGCATCTCAAGTCGATTTACCTGAGTCAATTATCTTTTTAGAGTCTGGGTTTGGCCATAAATTTGCAAATATTCATTAAACGCACTTTGTAAATATCCCTCTTTCCAATCGCCACCCAAATGTCTATTATTTCCTAAGAAAGTCTTTTCTTTTTTAAGGCTTCCATAAAAAGAAATTGATCAGGGAGCTATATTTGAATTAAGACATATTAAATCGATGACAGATACATATCATGCTGTGTTTAACAAGAGTTGTACAAGGAGGCGGGTTCCAGATTCCGCACGGCTCTGCTGCACCATTATTCACATTTTTACAGCCTTTCCTTCATGCCTTCACCCATTAAACCATTAAATTTCAGCAATTCAATAAAACAAAGCAGTTATAATTTTGAGGAAAAGCTATTTTGGAGGGGATGGAGGTACCCATTTTATTGCACAATAAAAATGCTCAGTAGTCCATATTAAAAGGTAGGTTGTGTTTATTTTCTTCTTTCTTTATTCGTTCATTTTTTGTTTGTTTTTACTTATAACCTGCAGCATTGAATGCAAAGCTGCTATTATGGAAGTAGTGATGATCATTGCCAAGAAATTCAAATAAGGGAAACTCCTTTGAAATGTTCTGAGAGAGGATGGAGACAGTGGTGACAATTCCAAATACGCTTTCCCAGAAACCATCCGTAGAGATGGCAGTCCTCACTACACTTTTGCCTGGTTGGCTTGAGACGTTTTAAGTCTTTGAAAGGAAAATTGTGAAAGGACTCATCCTCTCCAAATACAGATGCGGATTTTGTCGCTGCTGTTTATTAATTTTTTTTCGTTGTGTTTGCACTCATGCCTTTCTTATTTCCCCGTATTTGAACTTCTTTGAGGCTTAAAGAACAAACCTATTTGAAATTTGATTGTAGTATTTTCTTTGTTTGCTTGTCAGTTTTATAAGAGGAATGACATTCCCAAGGCTCACAGGGAAGTTCCCTGTTAAACATTGCTCACACCGATGTAAATGGGGCTATCGAATCAGTTCTTTTGAAAATATTTCTTACCACTTCCCAGGACCATCTCCTAGGACCATAAAGATGATGGCTTTATGCAGTCTATTTTTACTTGGACTGCAAACGAATTAAACTGGTAACTTGATTTTTGCATCCCCCAAGGGGGGGAAATCACATTTTAGTCATTACCACTTTTTTTTTTTTTTTTTACAAATAATCTTATGCAGGCCAACAAAATAAAAATTTAAACCCCTGACTTTTAATTTTTTAGCATCTTGGAACATCACAAAATCTTAAAGTGTTTTCTTTTTAAGAGCTGAAGTGATACTTTTGGGCAGCAACAACCCTAAAGTTTGGGGATGTCACATTTCTCCACACCCCCCCCCCAGAAGTGATGCAGGAACCTATTTCTCTTTTTAAAGAGGTGTGATAACAAACAAATCCTTTGAAAAGGATGGGGCTTGTTTTTTGTTTTTAAAGCCAGTTTATATAGTTTTCAAATAAGACAAATCGCCTTCTCTATTAGTTTACTAGAAAACGATGACAAGGTAAAGGGTTATTCTATTAGTAAGTAAATATCGAAAGTATTGCTTGATTTTAAAATATTCATTTTATTGGATCAGTTTTAATTTGTGGTCCTTTCAATGAAACTGAGGCACACATATGGAGTGCTTTCTGGGCTGGAAAGAAATTCTGCGTAAAGGATATTGTTTACTTAGCCGCTTCCCTCTGGAGAGATGCTGTTTGGCCTGCCCCTGCCACTGTATCTCAGAGAGGCAAAAGTTAGAATCGCTGCCCAATGTTCTCCCACCCCCACCCGTAGATCTAATTGAAAGTGGCAGATCTAGAACTGAGGAGCAGTGAGATTACACTTCGAGCCAACTCCTTTGAACCACGTTGAAAAGGACTGCAGGAGCTAAAAAGTCGAGGCAAAACGGTTTCTTTTCGGGAAAGATTTATTTTGACTTCACCTGGTGTCTTGCGGAGCCAAATCACTTAAATTGTTTTTGCAACCAATAGGACTTTAATATCCCTCCTCATTCCGTCGCCTGTCGCTGCGCCCTACGTGAGCGCTCGGCAGATTGGGTGTCCTTCCCAAATAAGAACTTTCTAGCATCACCTCCACAAGTACGACGACGGCTATATTCTGTTCCCCTTCCTCCTCCAGAGAGCAGCCCAGGGCTCTTCCAACGGAGGAGGGAGAAAGTGTTTGCATGGTGGAGGAGACGCTGCGTGCGGTGAGGCGGAGGTTTTTGAAGCTGGGGGCTATCCCCCTCCCTCCTTTTGTCCGGGGGTTGGGGGTGTCCCCAGCCCTTACCCACGCCGCGCCCTTCGGCCGCGTGCCGGCGCACGCTCTCCGACAGGCGCGTCATGGGAACGCGGGGCGCTGCGCGCGCAGGCCCAGCGCAAACTTTCTGCAAGTGCAACTTGGGCATCCCCTGGAAGGCGGGGACGCAGGGCTCCAGGGGAGGAGGGGGCGCGAAGCGAAAGCGAAGGAGGCTGCGAGCACGGGGGCGGATCCCTGCTGGGCCGAAGGCCTGAATGGGAGCCAATCCGGCAGCCGTGGCTGCTGCCAATCACGCTGTTCCCTCCAATCCCACCCGTGCCATTTCCAAAAATCTCGGTCCCACTGTGCAGCTGAAATGTGGTGTTCGCTCTGCCAATCGCTGGAGGACAGAGTGGGAACAGGAATAAGCAGAGTTAGGCCAGGACAAAGAAGTTAAAGAGAGCCTAATATATACATGTTTTTGAAGGTGGGCAGAGGGAAAAAAAGTCCCCCCAGTGAGGGTCTATGGGTCTGATTGTGTAGTTCTGATGGAGACCCCCTTGAGCAAGAGGAACCCGCCAGCGCTGAGATTAGCGGATTTGGCAACGGCTCAGGCCAGGCCGCTTCAGAATATGACAGGCTTCCCGGCGCTGGCCAGCCCGCCCTCCCACTCCCAACTCCGCGCCACAGCCACGCACCTCCGCCCTCGGGACCTGAGCGCTGACCCCGGCGTGGCCATCACTCCGCTCGGACCGGAGCACATGGCTCAAGCGAGCGCGGTCGGCCTCAGCCCTCCCTCCCAGGCGCTCCCGGCACAGCCCGAGGCGCCGGCTGCCGCCGCCCGCGCTGCAGCCTCGGTCGCGCACCCCGGCGCCTGCACCTACCCCGGTAGCGGGGGCAGCAGCCGCGCGCAGCCCTCCGCGCCCCCGCCCCCAGCCCCTCCTCTTCCTCCCTCCCCTTCACCTCCTCCTCCTCCCCCTCCCCCTCCTCCTGCCCTCTCGGGCTACACCACCACCGACAGTGGCGGCGGCGGCAGCAGCGGCAAAGGCCACAGCAGGGACTTCGTCCTCCGGAGGGACCTTTCCGCCACGGCCCCCGCGGCGGCCATGCACGGGGTCCCGCTTGGAGGGGAGCAGCGGTCTGGCACGGGCTCCCCCCAGCACTCGGCCCCGCCTCCCCACTCGGCCGGCATGTTCATCTCGGCCAGCGGCACCTACGCGGGCCCGGACGGCAGCGGCGGCGGGGGCCCGGCGCTCTTCCCTGCGCTGCACGACGCTCCGGGAGCCCCCGGCGGCCACCCGCACCCGCTCAACGGCCAGATGCGCCTGGGGCTGGCGGCGGCAGCGGCAGCCGCCGCGGCTGAGCTGTACGGCCGCACCGAGCCGCCCTTCGCGCCGCGCTCGGGGGATGCGCACTACGGGGCGGTGGCGGCTGCTGCAGCCGCCGCCCTGCACGGCTACGGAGCCGTGAACTTAAACCTGAACCTGGCGGCCGCGGCTGCGGCCGCGGCGGCCGGGCCGGGGCCCCACCTGCAGCACCACGCGCCG